>NC_060139.1:1073497569-1073670069 GCF_021461385.2 Schistocerca piceifrons
GTCAGATCAGTCAGTCATCCGGACTGTTGCCCCTGCGACTACTGAAACGGCTGCTGCCCCTCTTCAGGATCCACACATTTGTCTGGCCGCTCAACAGATACCCCTCCGTTGTGGTTGCACCTACGGTATGGCTATCTGTATCGCTAAGACACGGAAGCCTCCTTACCAACGGCAAGGTGCATGGTTCAAAGGGGGGGGGGCGAATTTCATAGAGAAGGCCATAAAAAAAGAAAATATACTCAGTGATCAAAAAAGCCATAACAGAGGACTATTATTCAAACTACAGATATAAAATAAATAAACATAAAAAGAAAATAACGATAATAAGGGAATTTAAAAAATTACACACACACACACACACACACACACACACACACACACACACACACACACACAGTGCCCTATCACCTACACATACTCCATCCCTATCTCAAAACATCATTGCATTCTCCACTCCTACAGCTCCCATGAACCCTCAGTCAGTCATGAGTATGCAGTGCAAGCATGCACAGTATACTATAGTACAAGTTATGCAGAAGGTAATATTTAGTATGTGCATTTCGTGCATATAGAACAACAAATGGTTGCATGCTGCATGCACATGAAAAGTGAATATAAATAAAAAAGCACAACGGTATAATTATAGATAGAAGTAGCTAGACTCAAGCAAACTGCCAAGGAATCCCTGCAAAACTTGTATACATAATTTTGTATTTATTGTAGACCATTGGAGGTGCAAAATATGAATCGGAAAACATGAGTGGTATACAAGAAAAAATTTCAGTCACGTAAGATGTAAGTTTTCTTTTATTTATGATATAACATAATTTCTTAATCTCCTTCACATTTGCATCTGCCATCCAAGAGCAGGCAGCATTCTTTATCATTTTGCATTATTCTTCGAAGTCTGCGAGCAGGTCACTCGAGAACTACTACCCGACCACAATATTGTTGCACTTGGCGTCAATGAAACGCGTTGACGTTACATTGAACAAGTGCAGTGCTGGAAAGGCATTGCGGTGTGAATGAGTTCAAAACAGTTGTGCGTATACTACCAAGTGTTTCAGCGTGTCTTTGAGAAACACCGCGATAAAAACTCACGATAAGCTGACTGAAGCACCCTCACTCCGAGATCAATAATAATGTGGTCGACTAATACTGTCATAAGCGTTTGCTGGCGTAAACACCACAATGCAAACAGCTGTATTTTGAATTATGCATGGTCTGGGAGGTATGTTGGTCAGTGGCGTTGCATTGCGTTCAGTGATGAATCCAGGTTCTTCGCTGCGCATGGCGGCGGCATGGGAAGAAGTCCCTTCCTTCCGAAAGACAATGTGCGAGACGAAATCAAGTTGACTTCAGGTCACGTCTGGTGGTGACTGAGAAGTCTGATGTCAGAATGTTATGTCACAGACATCCTGTGTTCTCTTGTGCTACCTTCCCTGCGACGATACCTTGGTGCCATTTTTCAACAGAACAATGGTCGTCCACATACATGCCTCTATGAACAGTCTGAGTGGTTTCGAGGTACTCCCATGGCTAGTAATGCCCACATATTTGTTCCCAATGCAACACCTGTGGGGCCAGCTCTTATCTCAACTCAGTCCCTGTACCAGTAATCAGGAAATGAGGAGCCAGTTCCAACAGTTGTGGGTCAGCTCGCCTCAGGAGAGGATACAACGACTTTATGACACCCTTCCTAAATGAATCCAGGCCAGTGAAGTTTAATTTTGTTTCCTCTTCCCCTGGTTAGTTTTTCATTTTCTTTTGTCAGGCAGTGCATTATTTATATTTCCCCTTCTGTTGTGTACATACTTCCGCATAGTCAGCGTGTACACAACTTTCCCAATAGAGCGCGCCCCGCTAAGCACAACAGCGCAGGCGCAGCGCTCGTCCGTCTCCGCAGTACGAGATGGCACCGTCATAGAGACGGACCTAATTCTGCTTCCGCCAATCCGCGTATTAATATGTAACGCAGCCAATGTGATTGCTGCTAACATAGAACCTCTTCTCCTCGCAGATCACACTCGCGCAGTGAAACCTGAACGCTCGAGGTATTATAACGAGTGTACAGACCTCCAATTAGTCAGCCTGCATTAGTCTGTACAAGTCTGCATTTATCTGCACCTGTCTGTACCAGTCTGCATTAGTCTGTACCAGTCTACATTTGTCTGTACCAGTCTATAGTCAGGTTTCAGTCTGCAGCTAATAAGATTACCGTATTCCTGTACATAGCCATGACGGAAAATGAATAGACATCCAGAATCAAGTTAAGTAAGGGTTGTGATTGTTATTATTTAAATAAATGTGTGTGAAAATTAATCAAGTTCTGTTTAAAGTTGCTCACCGTCAATCTGCTACTCTAAGCGTGCAAGTGGCATTTCTATCGTCTGACCTAACGGCAGAAGATAAACACGCCACGATAAGACCACGAGACATATTGCAGACACTCGCCTACTTCGTTAGGGCGACAAGTCAAATAATCTGATGATGTGTGTACCGAAGGTCTTACAGTACGCACACCACACCTTCCTAAGCTTGTAATTTGGGCATGTACACAAGGCTATTGCAAGCTGACGTTCGTCCATGAGGATTCTCTGAATTGTAATTAAATCAGTCTGTTGTTAATAGTAACTCACACAGCTCATCAACTTCCTATTCCTTACAAACTCAACACATGTTACATCACTCGCTGCGACTAAAGTTAATGTAACTCTAAAAATTTGAACAGTTTCGTTCACGAAAATGGTGTACAGTTCCACAGAATATAGTTCCACATTCCGTTTTGTAAAACAATTGTTTTGGATGGAACATTATTTGTCCAGCACCTGAAAAAATTCGAGTAATTCCATTGTTACATCGTCCAGTAGTAGCTAAACAGCTCAAAAGACGATATACAGGGTGGTCAGAAAATGCGTGAAATGCTTGTAGGGATGTTACAGGGCAGGTTGTACTGAGATATAAATGTTAAGGAAGAAATTCGATATCTTGCGCCATTTCCGAGTTATTTAGCATTGAAGGCAGCAAATCTGATCGTCGCGCGCGTAAATACAAGTTTCAGCTAACGAGACAAAGCCCTTGGCAGGCTCCTGGAATGCAAGCACGCGACGCCCCGATTGGCTAAATTCTATGCTAAATAACTCGGAGCAACGTATCGAATTTCTTTCTTAACATCTATGTCTCAATACAACCTGCCCTGTAACATCCATACAAGAATTTCACACATTTTCTGACCGCCCTGTAGAGATCAATTAATAATACTTTTGTGTTACATCCTGCCCAGAGCAAACTGGCGCTCCAAAGCAAGGCGCTTTACTTGTCCTGTCCTCAGATCTTCAGCAGGGCTCGCCAGGAGTGTCCTGACTACCTACAGAAGGTTGTACCCATAGCGGGCGACTGCACTCAGCCAGGCCTGGGGATCAGCGCTGCAGACGCTGCTGAGCTAACCAGCAAGGTGTCTGTCATCTTACACCTAGCTGCCACTGTCAGGTTCGACGCAGACCTCCGGACCGCCACCGTCACCAATGTGGTCTCCACCCGCGAGATCATCGCACTCGCCAAGCGTATGCCCAACCTAAAGGTGAATTGTGGCTCAGATTAATCAGGTACATGCTGTCCTAGTTCCGGTTATCTTAATTCTAAGGTACAGTATGCCGAGACTTATTCAGAGTAAAGCATATTTATCCAGCTACTGAGGAGGAATGGAATGGTGAACCTTATAACTATTAAACTTTGTTTAGAACGATAAATCATTTAGTCAGTTTTAGAATTCATAATTGTACTATACAAATACACTCATGCACATAAATTATCGATAATGCTGATACATGGTGAAACAACGCTCTGGTGGGCGGTTTGCAGGTTTAAATCACCTCGGGATATGACCATGCTGTGTATTTGACCTGCGGTTGTCGCACGGTGGCGCTGGCAGCATGTCCGCATACGTAGAGGTGTGTTGGTGTATGTAAGAGTACGGTGCAGCGAGTAAGTGTGCAGACGTTTTTAGACGTGCTAATGGCGACTGTGTGTTCAAAATGGCTCAAAGAAGACATATTGATGACGTTATGAAGGGTAAAATACTAGGGCGACTGGAGGCTGGTCAAACACAGCAGGTCGTAGCACGGGCCCTCCGTGTGCCACAAAGTGTGATCTCAAGATTTTGGCAACGATTCCAGCAGACAGGAAACGTGTCGAGGTGCTACAGTACAGGACATCCACAGTGTACAACACCACAAGAAGACCGATACCTCAACATCAGTGCCCGCAGACGGCCACGAAGTATTGCAGGTAGCCTCGCTCGGGAGCTTACCGCAGCCACTGGAACAGTTGTCTCCACACACACAGTCTACAGACGACTGAACAGACAAGGTTTATTCGCCCGGAGACATACAAGGTGCATCCACTGACCCCTGGTCACAGGAGAGCCGGCAAAGCCTGGTGTCAAGTACATGGTCATTGCAACAGTGGTCACACATTGTGTTCACGGACGAGTCCAGGTATAGTCTGAACAGTGATTCTCGCCGGGTTTTCATTAGGCGTGAACAACGAACCAGATACCAACCCCTTAATGTCCTTGAAAGGGACGTGTATCGAGGTCGTGGTTTGATTGTGAGGGGTGTGATTATGATTGATGCACGTATACCCCTGCATGTCTTTGACAGGGGAAGTGTAACCGGTCAGGTGTATCGGGACGTCATTTTGCACCAGCATGTCTGTGTCTTTTCAGTGGTGCAGTGGGTACCACCTTCCCCCAGATGGATGATAATGCATGGCCCCACCGAGCTGCCATCGTGGAGGAGTACCTTGAACCAGAAGATATCAGGCGAATGGAGTGGCCTGCCTGTTCTGCAGGCCTAAACCACATCGAGCACGTCTGGGGTGCTCTCGGTCGACGTATCGCTGCACATCTTCAAACCCCTATGACATTTCAGGATCCCCGACAGGCACTGGTGCAAGAATGGGAGGCTAGACCCCAGCAGCTGCTCGACCACCTGATCCATAATATGCCAACCCGTTGTGCGGCCTGTGTGTGTGTGCATGGCGATCATATCCCATATTGATGTCGGAGTACATGCGCAGGAAACAGTGGCGTTTTGTAGTACATGCGTTTTGGGACAGTTTTCTCAACTTATCACCAATACTGCGGACTTACAGATCTGTGTCGTGTGGGTTCCCTATGCATCTATGCTATCAGCGCCAGTTTTGTGTAGTGCCACGTAGTGGGGCACCACATTCTGCAATTACCTTAATTTATGAGCATGAGTGTACATCACCCCGTTCATGCATTGCTCGTAAACTAGACTATGAAAAAAAGCCCTGGTTGATGAACTGCAGTGGAGGCACAAGACTTAATTACATTAATTATTTCTATGGAAGAGTTTAGCAAAGACGAAATGCAACTACTGTGCCTTGAAAAATAAATTAATTGATAAACCGAATGCCACAGTTAAGCCAGTCGTGAGTGATAATTGGCGCCCAAGGGAACAAAGTCAGTATACGGATTTAATAAAAAAATCTGCATAAGTAATGTATGTCAGCAGACCAAAATATTTGAAATACGTTCTTTTTAAATAACTTATAGTCAAAAGAACGTGATAAACAGTAATAGCTGGCCAACTCCACAGCTCATTCGGAACGGGAGACCGCCGTAACACTCCATCAGCAGTATGATTTGAAGGGGCCGTATGCTACTGGTTAAGTGTTGACAACGCCTCTGGCTGTTCGCGATCAGGTGCCAAACCATCACGGTATCGCGACGGTGTTAATCACTAGTCGTATCAACACATGAATGTAGCTTTTCCAAAGACAGCAGACAATTGCAGACCAAGATTAGTCAGAGTTTGCACAAAAATTAAACCAGGAGAAGTGCACAAACCTTAGCCTTTCGCCGCTGTACTTTGTGTTGAAATCATCTCCTATGATGATTATTAGGTGTGGGTACGAGTTTAGAAGGGCGCAGAAGAAATCTACTTTTTAGTTTCCAGGAAGTACTCCTATAACATTTACAAAGGCGACCAAGAAACTTAGCGTAATTTCTTGATTGCAGGCTTTCGTCTACATGTCGACGGCGTATTCGAATGCCCCCAGAGACGAAATCGACGAGAAGTTCTATCCTCCAGAACTGAGCGCTGAAGAGCTAATAAAACTGGTCAGCGTCATGGACGACGAACAACTGGCGCAGCTACTACCGTTGTGAGTGATTAAGTTTCGAAACTTTCTGCTGTAGAGGGGGTTATCAGTACTTTTTACCAGCCTACATGCAGCCCTAAACTATACTTTTTATACTTATAGAGAAAAGAGGCTCTAATTAACCCATTTTTTAAACACTTGCTGTACACATTTGCTGCCAGTTTTTATTATAGAGGTAGTGAAGGTAATAAAACCCTTCACTTGGGAGGTGGCATAGTTCATGTTAAATTTACCATTAATCTCATCTCTGTTACATCCCATTGTTTTTGTCCATCTTCAGTTTTACTTAAAGTATATATTCTCTACTGATTATACTGCTCATCCCAACCAACAAGTCCTGTAATTCTTCTCAATTTTACAACGTTTAGTCTTTCTGGACATCCACTTTGGCAGCCTACATTGTAGCACAGTTTGATCTTTCAGGTGAATACAGATGGAAATGTTATCGCTGGAGTGCGGATCACCGATCATTTCTCCACTGAGCGATATCAGCGAGCGCATTAAAGCATTTTTTTGGAAATTTTGGAAATGTTTGATACGCTCCTATGGGGACAAACTGCTGAGGTCATCGGTCCCTAGGCTTACACGCTACTTAATCTAACTTAAACTAACTTACGCTAAGGACAACACACACACCCATGCCGGAGGGAGGGCTCGGACATCCGACAGATGGAGCCGCGCTAACCGTGGCAAGGCCCCCGAGACCATGCGGCTAACCCGTGCGGCATAAGAGCATTTTGTGACGTCTGTGGCAGAGAATGCTTCAGAAGAGATGAGGTTCCCGAAATTCTCACAACATATTACGTGTATTAAAATCTCCTCAAAGAGTGAACTGTTGGGGTAACTGCAGAAGAAGATCACTGAAATCCTAAGGAACTGTGTAGTCATTACTTGGGGGGACGGGGGATCTAACGCGCCTAGTGCCGTCCTATAAGGCGCAGGGACTGTTGTAGCAACTGCCTGCAATTTACTGTTGAGTAAAAGAAGCAAGGAACTGTATTCGTAATTGACGACTAGGTCGTGTGAATACTCATACGTTGACTCGACAATATCGTTTGATGGTCTGATGGGTTTGTACATACCCCTGTATGGTTTTTGTTTGTTCATGTACCTTTTCTCTTTCAGTGCCAATTATAGTCGAGATATACATTTCGGAAAACTGCTGGCTATATTTTGTTGCAGCCTTGCTTGAGGCCTGGCTGCTTATTGGTGCTCTCAGAACTTTCAAAGATTGGTCTTCTTGTTAGTGCTATGGAAACAGTAGTTGCTTAGCTACTACTCTTGCAGGAGCATGTATTAGTGCTAACGTCGTTCGTGTGAGTTTGTGTGGACATGTCTACCTTTCTTAACCAATGAGACAATTGATGTCATGAACGTGGCTGGTTACATGGACTTGTATTACTTTTGTACCCCAGCAAAGGATAAACGCTTGGTTATTTTAACCTCTTCATTCTTCTTTTCCTTCTGGTTTAGCGTCGACATTTAAAACAGCGCAGTGCGTTTGGGACCCCGGGCCGTACATTCAGTCGGAGGGATGTGTCCAGCATTGGAGAATCAAAGATCATAATAAATGAGTCAGACTTTGAAACTCGCCACCGATGCAAATCAGTTACTCCATCAAATAATTCGATGAGTGTCTCTGGAGTATCTGTAATCATAACATCACGGCATGAGACAATACTTCTGAATTAAGGCATGGGTGGGCAACTGTACGAATATATTCTGGCCCACGGAAGAAATTCGTCGAGAGATAGCGAAGTGCTCACATTTTCATAAATTTCCGTCGACACTCGGCTCGCCTCGATCTTGTAGCAAATGATGCTTACTCTGTGCATACACAATGCAATTAGGCGGCCGCTGGATTTGAACCACAAAGAGAAACACTTTTTAGTCTGAATGCAAAGTTACTGCCCATTGCTGATGCGCATGCGGAGAATGTGGCAAGCAGCTCAGCACTTTGAATCGGTACTGGGAGAAGTATTTTCGCCTCTGGATCAGCGCTGACAACACATACGTTGCTTAATACGTACCGCCTGAGTCTGTGATACATTGATAAATCGCAAACGTTGTTATTAGGTGAGAATGGCACGAAAATTACTCACTACATGCGAAACGTGACATTCTAAACAACATCAGCAGAGGCCATAACTTGGTGAATAAAACAGTTATCAGTCAACGGTTCATGCATAACGTTTAGTTAATATCGTGTGCCTACACAGAGTTCGTTCGCAAAATGTCCAGCAGTCAGAAGAGAAAAGTAGATGCTGAATATCGACAATTCCAGGCAAAACGGACTGACAAGGCCAAATTCACTACTGTCATTAAACGATATTGGTGAAAAAGCAAAACAATGGAAAACATATATCTGTCTGTTTTTACCCAATTCGCTTTTAAGTGGTAAAACACACCCCATAAGTTAATTTGGCATGATAGGTTTGGAGAGAATATCTTCGAAACGATGATATGTAGAAAAATGTTCCTGATATGAAAGTTGATATGTATTTAACATTCTAAAAAACTGTATAATTGAATATTGTAATAATATGAAATTTTGTAATAATATGAAATTTTGCAAAATATTCCACCAGAATTAATTCTGAAAAGTGAAAACTTTTGTTACAATAGAAATTAAAGTAGCTATTGAGCTACATATCTCAATATATAAAAAAGCTGGTTTCTGAAACACCGTATTTGGAAAATATGCTGTATACAATCTGCTGTCAGAGTATTTTCAACAAGCCTAGTTGAAATATCTAAACCGTCATTATTGGTCTAGCTATTAATTTTACTTAATTTGTTTTGTGTCTGAAATATTTTGTTTTGCACTTTACATCTATATTTTTGTTTATTAGTTTACCATTCACATACATGTATTTTGTTAATTGAAAATAATAAGTAAATTATTGTTATGATGGAAGGCCATTCGCAATAATGATAATCTGTAAATAGATCTCAAAACATAAATTTTTTTTTTACACTATACACATAAAATCAATGAAATTTCTTCACATCATATACACAACAGAGAATACAAAAGGAAACAAAATGAAGCAGCATTTCAAATTGTCAAGAATGATCTTCTAAATACTCTGATTTGTGTCAGGCATATTACATGTACACTGGTAAGAGATGGCCAGACAGAACTGATTATATTCTAGTGACTGCAGCATATTTGTATTATTCCTCAAGTGGAGATTGACATCAAAATCATTCAATGCAAATAGATTTGCTAACTTCTCACAGAGTTCTTCCAACACTGAAGGCCATGTCAGTTCCTGTGCCATCGAGTCCTTCGGGATGATCACATGGCCAAGTTTTGTCCTCAGGTATGATGGTCAAAATTATTTTTTCACATTGACCTCCCACCTTGCAATAGTTTTAATAGAAACTAATGGTGAGTTTCGACTGAGAATTCGACGATCTCTTTTTGAAGCCCAAAATGTCGTTGTGAGAGCATCAATCTTGGTAAACAAACGTCTCATCGGGTCAAAGGATGTTTGAAACATGTTTTGTTATCCATTGAGTGAGAGGAATCTGTATTATTGTTAAATTCTTAGAGCTGTGAATGTGGAAGAACCATATAGGGCATTGTACCTGAGCTCAATAAAATTGATCTAATGATCGCAAGGGGCTCAGTGGCACAGGTACAGTCATGAGATGTGTACAGCTTTCAATGTTGGATGAAGTTTGTGAAAAAATTTTCAAATCTAGATTTTTTGAATGATTTTGATATCAGTCTTTACTTGAGAAACAGTATAATCAGGCTGCAATCATTAGTACATAATCAATTCTCTTCGCCAAGCCTTACCAGTGTTCTGAAATATGCCTAATACAAATCAGGATATTTTGAAGATCATTAGCAACAATTTGAAATCCTGCTGAATTTAGTTTTTTTTGTTTTGTCTGTCATGTATCTTATGCTTAGAAATTTCATTATCTTTTTGTGTATGATTTAAGTAAACGTAATTTTTAATCATTTATTTACAGGTTATTATTACTGTAATGATTTTGCATCATGATAATGAGATATTTACAATTTTTAATTAAAACAGTATGCAAATGCAAAACGGTAAATCAATAAACAAAAAATGCGTGTCAAACGTAAAAAAAAAAAATCAAAACACAAAGTAAATTAAGTAAATTACATAACATCATCGTTCCCCTACGCTCTGTCAAGCAGCATGAACTTCGTTTCCAATTCCCAAATAACTAGATAAATAATGAATGTTTAGATATTTTAAACAGATATGTTGAAAATACTCTGACAGCACGTTGTGTACAGTTTATTTTGCAAAAATGGTGTTTCAGCTTTATTACACATGGATGAAAGTAGCTCGCAACCTTCTTTAATTTGTATTGTAACAAAAGTTTTTATTTTTGAGAATTAATTAAAGCTGGTGTGATATTTCGCAAAAATACAAGTTAATAAAGATTCGGTTATACAGTTTTCAAGAACGTTAACTTTAATATGACAAACTTCTTTTATATATTGTCATGTCCTCCAAACCTAATATGCCGAATGAGCTCTTGGGGTGTGTTTTACTCCTCAAAAGTAAAATTGTGCACAATCAAAAAATATGTATTGCATTTTATTGCTTTCTCTACACACCTGCTGAGTTTAATGAAGATCTCGTTTATTGACGCTTGGGGATATTCTCTTACGAGGATTACTTCTTCATCATGAACAAAAGTAAACCTGTTTACTTCTTGTGTAGTGAAGCACAATCTGCTGTGAAGAAATATAACAGGAGAAGGCATTTTTGTACGATACACATTGCTCAACAGCAGCTTACAGGCAATAACAAAAATACAAATTAAAGTACTCTTCTTCTTTCTTCGCCCTTGTCCCGCGTCAACACGAGGCTGGCATTGTTATGAACTAATGTGGCGTCGTTAATTAAAATCCCCGAAGTGGCGCACTTATTCATACGGCTATCCAGGTGTGTATAAAACTAAAATATTTGTTGCCAATTTGGAAACTCAAGTCGGTGGAGTTTGTTCTGATGGAACACCTTTGATGGTCGGCGCCATTCGTTTTGGTGCGTTACCCTGTAAGCATCAACGTCACGTGCACTACAGTTCTGACTTTAGGCGCTAGATGCGCTGCTGTCGCATCACATAACGAGGCGACCCACGAACTTAAGTAAGTATGTGAATCACGCACGTGGGTCGTCGGAGGGTGCGTCACGCGACTTTTGTCACTTCAGTGTATTCTGTAACAGTTCTTTCTACGTATGTTCCAAGTTTTGTCGAGCAATGTTAGTTGACATCGTCCTTAAGTTTTGCACACCAGTTTAGCACGGTGGTTACAGAGTCCACATGTGTGCAGGACTAATTACAATGGTCTAATTGCCAGCTGTTCAGCTTCATATAAGAGTGAGATATATAGGTAATCATTTAGTATGCACTAGTTTTCCAATGTGACTCCCTTTGTTCAAATCGTGCTAAAATTTCTCACTCGGGAGATTTATGTTAATTCAGGTGCAGATTCAGTAGGATTTTTCGGAATGCAAATATGTTCCAGGATGCTGGGTGATTGGCCAAACACTTACACCTTCACCAAAGCAGTCGCCGAGGATCTAATACGCACACATGCTGCTGGACTACCTGCCTCAGTCATCAGGCCTTCCATTGGTATGTTCAATATATATTTGTTCTCGAAGTATAGGATTACCTTAATGCCTAAGCAGACAAATTTCGTCGCTTTAGAAACGGTTCAGAAGTATTCCTCAGCATACATGTAGAGCAATCAAACTCTTTCTAATGCAGCAGGAGATACAAATGTTAATGTTATGTACTGCAAATGAAATACCTGAACCAGCGGGTTCATTGCTGTGAGTAAGTATTTTCTTCTAACACGTTGAGGTGTAGCTTTTTGGTGTCTTGTGCAAAATTTCTAAATTATCCTGCATATGGCCTGATTCATGGTTATCGGTGTTGAGACTACTACTGAGGGCAATGTTGTTCTGATCATATGTTTGCCCTCTAAATCGAACTGCAAGGTTCCGGCCACTTAGCCTTGGCAGTTTATTTTATGATCATTCACATTAGAAGGAAACGAAATCTTCGTTAACTGTAAAAGTTAACGACAGCTCCCGCTTAATGAAGAAAATTATTTTAGACTGAACTGGTTACTTTGAAATTGTCCAAGACTTGATAGCGCAGCAGCAGGGCGAGTGGGGCGGGCTGACAACAGGACGTTGCCCGCCTGCTCCACCGTGTGTTTGCAGCGTCCAACTCCACAACTAAACACGAGAGCCGAGACACGTCGATGAGACCGTAGCCCGAAGCCGACAAATCTTTCTTTGTGAATGAGTTAATGTCCTTACTGTTTATTTTAATGACAAGGTCATTAATTATATACTCAACTCACGAAATGAAAAAGAAATTGTAATATAGTTACATTAACAACAAATGCTGAAGGGGAGGGAGGAGGGGGAAGTTACGTTGATACTAAACCACCATAAGGTTTACTGCTCCACATTTGATTTAAGTAATAATAATAATAATAAACACTCCGTCTTCAGAACACGAGTGGGCTACCGGGACCATCCGACCGCCGTGTCATCCTCAGGGGAGGATGCGGGTAGGAGGGGCGTGGAGTCAGCACACCGCTCTCCCGGTCGGTATGATGGTATTCTTGACCGAAGCCGCTACTATTCGGTCGAGTAGCTCCTCAGCTGGCTGAGTGCACCCCGAAAAATGGCAACAGCGCATGACGGTGGGATGGTCACCCATCACAGTGACGGACACGTTCAACAGCGCTTAACTTCGGTGGTCTCACGGGGACCGGTGTATTCACTGTGGCAAGGCCTTTGCCACATTTGGTTTAAGGGAAGACATAATTAGTACATAATGCAATTTTCATTACGATTGTTGGATCTCCAATGGTATTGAAAAAGTACACGAAGGTGACAAAAGTCATGGGATACCTCTCAATATCGTGCCAGACCTCCTTTTGCCCGGTCTAGTACAACAACTCGACGTGGTAAGGACTCAACAAGTCGTTGGAAGTCCCCTGCAGGAATACTAAGCCAAGATGCTTTTACGGCCGTCTATATTTGCGAAAGTGTGGTCGGTGCAGGATTTCGTGCACGAACTGACCTATCGATTATATACCATAAATGTTCGATGGTATTTTAGTCGTGCGATCTGGGTGCCCAAACAATTCGCTCGAACCGCCCAGACTGTTCTTTAAATCAACTGGGAATAACTGGGACCCAATGACATGGCGCACCGTTGTTTGGGTACATGTAGTTGGAAATGGGAAATTTGTGGCAAGGTCTTATGGAACCAAACTGCTGATGTCATCGGCCCCTAAGCTTACACTCTACTTAACCTAACTTAAAATAACTTACGCTAAGGACGACACACACAACTATGCCCGAGGGATAGCCGCGCTGACCGTGGTAGGGCGTCCCCTTAGACCGCGCGGATACCCCGCGCGGCGAACATGCAGTCCATGATTGACCAAAAATATCAATATCCAGTCAACGATCAATTCAATGAGACGAGAGAACCCGGTCTTTTCCCTGCATGCACAGCCTGCACCATTACGGAGCCACCACCAGCTTGCATAGTGCTGTGTTGACAACTTCGATCCGTGGCTCTGTTGGGTCTGCGCCATATTCAAACCCTACTATGAGCTCTTACCTGCCGAAATTGGGACTCATCTGACGAGACCACGGTTTCTCACTCGTCTAGGGCCCAACCGAAAGGTCATGGACCCTGCTCGGTGGCTCATTAACACTAAATTTCGCTGTACTGTGCTAATGGGAAACTTCGTAGTACGTCCCACATTGATCTCCGCGGTTATTTCAAGCACTGTTGCTTGTCTGTTAGCGCCAACAAGTCTACGCAAAGGCCGCTGCCCTCGGTCATTAAGTGAAGGCCGTCGGCCACTTCGTTGTCCGTGGCTAGGAGGGGGGGGGGGGGGAGGGTAGTGGTAATGCCTGAAATTTGGAGATCTCGCTATGCTCTGTTAATTCCCATCATGCGGTCATAATAACGTTGGAAAGCTTTTCACGTGATTCACCTAAGTAAGAGGTACGCCAGTCCACTGCTTTTCCTACCTTGTGTACGCGATATTAGCACCATATGTATATGGACATATCGCAGTATCATGACTTTCATCACCTCAGTCTATATGTTTGTGTCTACAGTCGCAGTTTATTTACTTTGACCTTGACACACCTAATTGAAAAGCAAGTGTGATGACCGAGAGGTAGGGGATGGGATGGTACAAGGATGCTAATTGTGTTCAAATGTTCAAATGTGTGTGAAATGTTATGGGACTTAACAGCTAAGGTCACAAGTCCCTAGGCTTACACACTACTTAACCTTAATCATCCTAAGCACAAACACACACACCCATGCCCGAGGGAGGACTCGAACCTCCGCTG
Source organism: Schistocerca piceifrons (assembly GCF_021461385.2). Taxonomy (NCBI): domain Eukaryota; kingdom Metazoa; phylum Arthropoda; class Insecta; order Orthoptera; family Acrididae; genus Schistocerca; species Schistocerca piceifrons. The sequence continues at coordinate 1,073,512,161 of NC_060139.1, forward strand.
GGACCAGCCGCACAGTCTTTGACTGCAGAGCCCTAGACCGCTCGGCTAATCCCGCGTGACGCTAATTGTGTATAAAAACCGGTAGCCAGTAGACAAAATAAATAAACTGTAACTGCAGACATAAATATACACTTTATTTCGGTGTTGTATTGCTTGCTGTTTCATTGACAATATGTTGGGAATATCTAATGGTATGTTACATACTTTAGTTTAGCTCGTTCGGATCTGGATTGGGACAACACAGTGAATTATAGTAGCGAATATTAAATAGAGGTCAGTTAGGTTTACGGATTGGTAAAATATGTTTCATACAGACTCTCGGCGTTTGAGCATGGTTTTTTTCTGTCAAAGGTCCGTTCACGTATATTTAGCCGTGTTTCCTCTCTCTGTGTTTTCACTAAAATTGGACTCAGTAATAAGACAGCACCTGAAGACGACGGTGGATCGAGCTTCTTGCTTAGAAGTACAGAATTTTTTGGCATGCCAAGTCACCCAACAATCTTACAATGATTAAAGATACAAAATAAAACATCCATAGCTTAGTAATAACATTATATTCTGAAATAAAATAGAATTAAATTAGGACACTTACATTGAGGCTTGCATTATGGAGTTACGAGTGCCGACTGGTTGCGACTCGTAAATGTATTACTAAAATAATGTAGTATTAATGGCGGTGTGCTAAAATACGTCCGATGTGGACAAGACCTAGAAAACAGGAGATGCCTCTTATTCCGCCAATGATCTGACGATCAAAAATTTTCAAATGTTTCCAGCGGCTGCATACAATATTTATACAGCCGTGGACTATATCTATGGCTCAAACTATTGTTTTACTTCATTAATTATAATTACATTTTCTGTTAATGAAAAAAGTTCAGCCGGTAAATGTGCGTTTAAAATACCATATTAAGTACAAAACATCCTGTTTTATACCCTACTGGAATCGTAAATTTTACGAGAGCTTCGTAATATAAGGTTAAGCTTTGCCTCCTACAATTTTAGTCATACGTTGAACTGTTTTCAATAACACAATTGTTCATTTGGTTTTTGTAGAATACTTTTAACGAAATGATCGTAAGTGGTATTTAGAAATGATTGTAGACGTTACGTTCAATTTCAGTGTGACAGCTCCAGTACATGATTTTTATGCAAAACGCTATGAAATGCTGTATCTTGATGTGTAGACGTTAATTTGATTTTCAGTTCAAAAGTCCGATTGTATTAGACGCCACCTAACGACCACTGTCTGTTATTTCAAGTAGGTTGCCACAGTTTATGGCACCAGTCTGTGGTACAAGTGTGCATGTAAAACTGACGTGAGACTGTGTATCAGAGATTTTAATTGTGGAATGTCTCCATTTCGTTTCCGTTAAAGAATGTTACTTCTTTTTTCTTCCGTTTATCTGACAGATTCTGATAATGGCTGTGCCCGAACAGCGTTCATGCGCATATTTTCAAAAAGAAATAAAGTATTAAGAGCGATAAAGACAGGGAACTACACTGACGAGCCAAAGAAACTGGTACACATGCCTAATATCGTGTAGGGCCCCAGCGACTAATGTCTGAAGTAGTGCTGGAAGGAACTGACGCAATGAATCCTGCAAGGATGTCCATAAATTCAGAAGAGTACGAGGGGCGGAGATCTCTTCTGAACAGCACGTTGGAAGGCATTACGTATATGCTCAGTAATGTTCATGTCTGGGAAGTTTGGTGGCCAGCGGAAGTGTTTAAATTCAGAAGAATGTTCCTGGAGCCACTCTACAGCAATTCTCAAGTGTGGGGTGTCTCATTGTACTGCTGGAATTGCCCAAGTCCGTCGGAATGCCCAATGGACATGAATTGATGCTTAAGTACGTGTCACCTGGCAGAGTCACATCTAGACGTATCAGGTATCCCATATCATTGCAACTGTACACTCCCCACGGCATTACAGAGCCTCCACCAACGTGAACAGTCCCCTGCTGACATGCAGAGTCCATTGATTCATGAGGTTGTCTCCATATCCGTATAGTTCATCAGCTCGATACAATTTGAAACGAGACTCGTCCGACCAGGCAACATGTTTTTAGTCATCAACAGTCCAATGTCGCTGTTGACGGGCCCAGGCGAGGCGTAAAGCTTTTTGTCGTGCAGTTATCAAGAGTACAGGAGTGGGCCTTCGACTTCGAAAGTCCAATCGATGATGTTTCATTGAATGGCCCGCAAGCTGACGTTTGTTGATGGCCCAGCGTTGAAACCTGCATAAATTTGCGGTAGGTTTGCATATCTGTCTCTTTGAATGATTCTCATCATTCATCGCTGGTGCCATTCTTGCAGCGAAGTCGGAGATTTGATGTTTTGCCGGGTTCCCGATATGCACGTTACACTCGTGAAATGGTCGTACGGGAAAATCTCCACTACATCGCTATCTCGGAGATGCTGTGTCCCATCGCTCGTCCTCACCGGTCGGTGTGGCCGTGCGGTTCTAGGCGCTACAGTCTGGAACCGAGCGACCGCTACGGTCGCAGGTTTGAATCCTGCCTCGGGCATGGATGTGTGTGATGTCCTTAGGTTAGTTAGTTTTAATTAGTTCTAAGTTCTAGGCGACTGATGACCTCAGAAGTTAAGTCGCATAGTGCTCAGAGCCATTTGAACCCATCGCTCGCGCGGCGACTGAAACGCCACGTTCGAACACAAATCTTGATAACCTGGCACTGTAGCAGCAGTAACCGATATAACAACTGCGCAAGACACTCGTCTTTTATATGCGTTGCTGACCGCAGCGTCGTAATCTGCCTGTTTACGTTTCTCCGTATTTCAATACGCATGCTTAAACCAGTTTCTTTGGCACTTCAATGTGTGTTAACACTTAGTTTTCGTCACATCCAGCGTCAACGACCGCCCATCACGATCACTCATCACGCACTTAAGTCCCAGTTGTGACTGGGGATGGTATTTTCCGCCTTCCCTTTGTGCGTTATAAATCTTCGATAGGGTGTCTCTTCAAACACCAGGCAGTTCGGCTACCCTGGTTCGAAGCACCCACCATAGAAGCACAAACAATGTGCCCAAGTTCGAATTCACTTGGCTCTGACATAATGTACTCATAACCACTCGGAATAATATTCTAGCCACGACTGACACTTGCAAACATTGAGGACACTGCACAGGTGCCGTTCGTAGGCAAATACAGCAGCGCAACTTGTAGGCTTGGGTGGAATCTGCATTTACAGTATGTTCAAGCGTGTATTTCTCGTATTGTTTCCATATTTCAGTCCAACCCGTCTTTTCATGGGTACATAGACTATCGTCAAGACGTTCGCAGAATAAGTACACTGATGTGACGAAAGTGGTGGGGCAGCGGTATGCACATATACAGGTGGCGGTAGCGTTGCGCGCACAACGTATAAAAGGGCGGTGTGTTGGCGGAGCTGCCACTTGTGCTCAGGTGGCTCATGTGAAAAGGTTTACAACGTGAATGGGGCCGCACGACGGGGATTAACAGGCCTCGACCGCGGAATGGTTGCTTGAGGTAGAGCCACGGGCCATTTCATTTCGTAAATTTAATATCCGCGATCAACAGTGTCAAGATGGTGCCGAGAATACCAAATTTGAGGCATTACACCTCACCGCATGGACAAAACATTGGCCGACGGCCTTGACATAAGAGCAGAGAGCGGTGGCGTTTGCGTAGAGTTGTCAGTGCTAACAGACAAGTGACACTGCGTGAAATAACCGCAGAGATGAATGTGGGATTACGGCGAATATACTAATTAGGAAAGTGCGGCGAAATTTGGCGTTAATGGGCTATGGCAGCAGGCGACTGACGTGCTCGTGTCCATATCGGTTGCACCACAGACGACTGAAAAATCGTGACCTCATCAGAAGAGTACGATTTCAATTGGTAAGAGGTTACGGTAGGGTGCGAGTGTGATGCAGACCCCACGAAGCCATGGTCTCAGGTTGTCAACAAGAAGCTGGCGGTGACTCCATATTGGTGTGGGCTGCGTTTACACGGAATGGACTGGGTCCTGTAGTCCAACTAAACTGATCATTGAGTGGAAATGGTTGCGTTCGGCTACTTGGAGACAATATGCAGCCAAACAACGATGAACGTTCTGCACAGTTCGAGTGAGTCGTCTGACCATCCACATTGCCCGACATGAATCCCAACGAGCGTTTATGATACATAACCGAGAGGTTAGTTCGTGCACAAAATCCGGCACCGGAAACATTTTCGCAATTAAGGACGGCTATAGAGGCAGTGTGGCTCACTATTTCTGAAGGGGCTTCCAATGACCTGTTAAGTCCATGTCAGGTTGCTACAATACGCTGGGGAAAAGGAGATCCGACACGTTCTTAAGTTGTATTCCATGACTTTTATCACCTCAGTGTAGGATCACAATCTAACCAAAGGTTTAGTGGCTTTCACCAAAAGTCGGAAACATCATAAAGAACATGAATTTCACTCGCTGCAATCGCCAGGACGACGAGCACTCAGACACACCCGTCCATTTCCGTGTCCGACACACGACTCGTATCACACAGCCCCACATAACACAGCAAGTATGATACGAAGAGCGCCAGAGTCGATGGAACGCTGGCACCAGTGGCGCCAGTACGATCACGCACGCACCCCCATGCAAAACCCTAAGCCGGTGAAATCTACAAAATAGTATTATTGTACGACAAATCAGAAAGAAAAAACTAGATCTTCCGCCCATCATGACCGTCGCTTTTCCTGAAGCCAATGACTGTCGTAACTGCTGTCAGGAAGGCCTCCCAGTGTTTGTTTTAAAGGATTGCCTCGTATTCTTACACGAGATGCTGTACTTCAAAGCCATAAAATTGAGCACTAGGAATAGACGTCCACAAGTATGGACCGTTTTACTTTTGTCGATGATCAAAAGTGGTGTACGTTGTCTTGTCCACTGACGTCCAATTCTCAGACACAGAACATATAATATTCAACAACATTTCACAGAATATCGTCTTGAGGTTCTGCTGCCATCCGAAAAAAAAATAATGATTACACTAAGGTGACAAAAGTCGTGGGTACCTACTAATATCGTGTAGGATCCCATTTGCCCGGCACGATGCAGAAACTACATGTGACATCGACTTAAGAAATCGTTGGAAGTCCCATGCAGAAGTAATGAACCATGTTGCCTCTATGGCGGTTTATAATTCATTTTCCGGTGCTGGATTTTGTACCCGAACTGACCTCTCGATTGTGTCCCATAAATGTCCGATTGGATTCTTGTCAGGCGAACTGGGTGGCCATATCATCGCTGACATGGTACATTGTCATCCATAAAAATTCCATCGTTGTTTGGGAACATAAAATCCATGACAGTAGGTGGGCAAGGCAGGTGCCACCCTAAAGTACCGTTATCCAAGATGGCGGTCGTGACGTCAGTTAATGATGCAAGTGCGTGACGTCACGTGATGTCATCTTATGACGCGATTTACGTCATTCAATATGGCTATCGTGACGTCAGCTGATGACGCGAGAACCGTTACCCAAGACGGCGGGAAACCGCCACGCCCCCCTGGCAGGAAGTTTCAATTTTGGAGCGAAGATAGGTCAATTGGGCTACCTTTACTAGCTTAAGAAAATAGCGGGAAAGAAAGGGGCTATCTCAGCTAACCTAAGACAACGGCGGGAAAGTAAGGGGAGTTGGGCTACCTCCAGTAGCCTAAGTCACATCAACACAAGCTCTTCCTTGGAACTGGTGGGAACAGGACTCAGCTTGTGCTGGGCATTTTATTTAAACAATTAGAAGCAGTAACGCTATCAAATGTGTTCGTCATGGGCTAGTGTTATCCTCTTGGAAAATTGGCGGGAATTTCGAATTTTGCTCTAAGAGCTTACTCGTGGAGCTGAGGGAAAGAGTATGGTGCTGCCCATACTAGAGGCTACTCATAATGCCATTCAGTTCGAATATAAGTTGTTTAAATTTGTATACATTTGTTTAAATTTACTATCTACCTACAGCATTATCTCGGTGTTACTAAGGCTAAGTTATCAGTTCTTGTTGAGCTGTCAGTGTTCAGTTAGCGAGATGTTGGTGCCAGATTGGTGGGGGGGGTTAATAGCTGTGTTACATGCACTCAATCAGCCAAGGAGTGCATCCACAGCTCACTGCATGAAGAATCGAAGCGAGCATTAACGATTGAACATATCAAGTTGAAGAATACGGTTCCACAAATAAATGCTTTGCATTAAAGATGCATTACACAATGCATGGAAACATCTACTCTGCTGGAATTGTCTGTCATTTCTAGAACCTACGTATTAGCTTCCATCACACAAGAGACAGCTACCTCCAGTCTACCAGACCAAAGAACTGACCTAGTTCACGAGTTCACCGCTACAGGGCGCCTCGATAGGTCACATTATAGTGCAGTTCAGTCCATAGGAGCATGATTGCGTCATGTGTTTTTCTCAGCTGCAAGTCTCCCCCCCAGCCTCCCTGGAGGGGAAAACTGCCACGAAATGGAGTCAGCCTGTTCTGGGCTGCTGGAGAGAGAAACGAATGTACTCTATTTATTTCTTTAACAATTTATTTAGAGACGGATGCCACCTGGTTTATTTACTACGCTGACAGAAAACACTCACAAAAATTGTTCAAATGGCTCTGAGCACTATGGGACTTAACTTCTGAGGTCATCAGTCCCCTAGAACTTAGAACTACTTAAACCTAACTAACCTAAGGACATCACACACATCCATGCACGAGGCAGGATTCGAACCTGCGACCGTAGCAGCAGCGCGGTTCCGGACTACAGCGCCTAGAACCGCTTGGCCACCGCGGCCGGCACACTCACACTGCCGGCGGTCAGGAGGGGGGAAACTGATGTGAAAAAGAAATCAGCCTGTTCTGAGCTGCTGGAGAGAGGAAGGAGTGTATTCTATTTATTTTTGAAGAATTTATTTAGCCAAGGATATCACCTAACTTATTTCTAATGCTGATGCAAAACACTGACCCTGACATGCTTGGAGTCACGATATACAGTTTACAGACCTGGAAAGTACTCGTAAATAATGCATTATGCTGATGTTCAGAGACGTGAATTATACCACTTGAAACCAGCGACAGAAACACCCAAACCTACCCTACTCCTACAAACTGGAGAGGGGGGGGGGGGGACGTTCAGTTGACTAGATCCTGATGTTGGTGAGAGATGGGTTAAAAAAAAAGTGTATTACCTGCAAGCATATAGCATCCATCCTTGTTAGACGTCAGAGTTCACTCCACACGCCCACCAAAAACCACCCTAGGCGAAGTCAATACACACTATCACAGTGGATGGAAAACGAAAAGCATCACAGTACTGGGGGATATCATCGTCCTAAAAGACTGCATTCTCATCAATAAGCAATCACAACCTGTTCGAAGCAGTTTATCTTGTCGCGAAATTGAAGTAGATACTTTCTGTTAGTATGGACAGAGGCCATTGTTGGCGACCGGAATAAAATAATAATTGGATCCTTTTACCGACCCCCCAGTTCAGATGATACAGTTGCTGAAAGGTTCAAAGAAAAGTTGTTTCAAACACGTACCCGACTCATACGATAATAGTTGGTGGTGACTTTAATTTTCCCTCGATATGTTGGCGAAAATACATGTTTAATTACGTAGGTACGCATAAAATATAATGCGAAATTGTGCTAAACGCATTCTATGAAAATTATTTCGAGCAGTTAGTTCATGAGCCCACGCGAATAGTAAATGGTTGTGAAAACACACTTGACATCTTAGCAACAAATAATCCTAAGTTAATAACCAGCATCAAAACCGATATAGGGATTAGTGAACACAGGGTTGTCGTAGCGAGACTGAATATTGTAATCCCCAAATCCTCGAAAAATAAGCGACAAATATACCTATTCAAAAAAGCAGATAAAAATTCAATTGACGCCTTCCTGAGAGACAATCTCCACTCATTCCAAATTAATAATGTAAGAGTAAACCAGATGTGGCTTAAATCCAAAGAAATAGTATCGGCAGTAACTGAGAGGTTTATACCAAATAAACTAACAAACGACGGAGCTGATCCTCCTTGGTACACAAAACGGGTTAGAACACTGTTGCAGAAACAACGAAACAAACACGCCAAATTTAAACAGACGTAAAATCCCCAAGATTGGCTATCCTTTACACAAGATCGAAACTTAGCGCGGAGTTCAATGCGAGACGCCTATAACAGTTTCCACAACGAAACATTGTCTCGAAACCTGGCAGAAAATCCAAAGAGATTCTGATCGTATGTGAAGTATGTTAGCGGCGAGAAACAATCAATGCTTCTCTGCGCGATAACAGTGGAGATACTATCGAAGACAGTTCTGCTAAAGCAGATTTACTAAACACAGCCTTCCGAAATGCCTTCACAAAAGAAGACGAAGTAAATATTCCAGAATTTGAATCAAGAATAGCTGCCAACATGAGTAACGTAGAAGTAAATATCCTCAGAGTAGTGAAGCAACTCAAATCACTTAATAGAAGCAAGTCTTCTGGTCCAGACTGTATACCAATTAGGTTCCTTTCGGAGTATGCTGATGCATTAGCTCCATACTTAACAATCATATACAACCGTTCGCTCGACGAAAGGTCCGTACCCAAAGACTGGAAAGTTACAAAGGTCACAACAATATTCAAGAGAGATAGTAGGAGTAATCCACTAAATTACAGGACCATATCGTTAACGTCGATATGCAGCAGGATTTTAGAACATACATTGTGTTCGAACATTATGAATTACCACGAAGGAAACGGTCTATTGACACACAGCGAACATGGGTTTAAAAAACATTGTTCCTGTGAAACACAACCAGCTCTTTATTCACATGAAGTGCTTAGTGCTATTGATACGAGATTTCAGATCGATTCCGTATTCCTGGATTTCCGGAAGGCTTTTGACACTGTACCACATAAGCGGCTCGTAGTAAAATTGTGTGCTTATGGAATATGATGTCAGTTATGTGACTGGATTAGCGATTTCCTGTCAGAGAGGTCACAGTTCGTAGTAACTGACGGAAAGTCATCGAGTAAAACATAGGTGATTTTAAGCGTTCCCCAAGGTAGTGTTATAGGCTCTTTGCTATTCGTTATCTACATAAACGATTTGGGAGACAATCTGAGCAGGCGTCTTCGGTTGTTTGACTAATTAAGTCATCAGAAGATCAAAACAAACTGCAAAACGATTTAGAAAAGATATCTGAATGGTGCAAAAAGTGGCAGTTGACCCTAAATAACGAAAAGTGTGAGGTCATCCACATGAGTACTAAAAGGAACTCGTTAAACTTCGGTTACACGATAAATCAGTCTAATCTAAAAGCCGTAAATACAAACTAAATACCTAGGTATTACAATTACGAACAATGTAAATTGAAAGGAACACATAGAAAATGTTGTGGGGAAGGCTAACCAAAGGCTGTGTTTTATTTGCAGGACACTTAGAAAATGTAACAGACCTACTAAGGAGACTGCCTACACTAGGCTTGTCCGTCCTCTTTTAGAATACTGCTGCGTGGTGTGGGATCCTTGCCACGTAGGACTGACGGAGTACATCGAAAAAATTCAAAGAAAGGCAGCACGTTTTGTATTAACGCGAAATATGGGAGAGAGTGACACAGAAATGATACAGGATTTGGGCTGGAAATCACTAAAAGAAAGGCGTTTTTTGTTGCGACGGAATCTTCTCACGAAATTCCAGTGACGAAGTTTATCCTCAGAATGAGAAAATATTTTTTTTTACATCGAACTACATAGGGCGGAACGATCACCACGATGAAACAAGGGAAATCAGAGCTCGTGCGGAAAGATATAGGTGTTCATTCTTTCCGCGCGCTATACGAGATTGGAACAGTAGAGAATTGTGAAGGAGGTTCGATGAACCCTCTGCCAGGCACTTAAATGGGATTTGCAGAGTATCCATGTACATGTAGACGAAGACGTAGATGGGATGGAGCTACCATGCTGGAAGTCTCACGGCCCTTGCGGCCACGCGCCCCAGCCGAAAGCCTCGCCGAAATGCCTCATGGCCGTGCTGGCTGGCGCCAAGGCGAAACTCCCGTCCAGTCACCGCCTGCATCGATAGGATCACACACTTCGCCAATACAATAGTTGGTATATAGATAACAGGACGGCTTTCCCCCAAGTGCTTCGTGTCCGTCTAAAAGTATAGTGACGCAGCTGTTCCTAGGGGCTACGAGGCGCCACTTGTTTGACGTCACGTAGTATGCAGAAGGGATGGATAACATTCCATCAGAGTTTCTAAAATCTTTGAGGGAAGTGGCAACTAAACGACTATTCACGTTGGTGTGTAGAATATATGAGTCTGGCGACATACCATCTGACTTTCAGAAAAGCATCATCCACACAATTCCGAAGACGGCAAGAGCTGACAAGTACGAGAATTATCGCACGATCAGCTTAACAGCTCATGCATCGAAGCTGCTTACAAGAATAATATACAGAAGAATGGAAAAGAAAATTGAGAATGCCTTAGGTGACGATCAGTTTGGCTTTAGGAAAAGTAAAGGTACGAGAGAGACAAATCTGACGTTACGGCTAATAATGGAAGCAAGGCTAAAGAAAAATCAAGACACTTTCATAGCATTTCTCGACCTGGAAAAAGCGTTCGACAATATAAAATGGTGCAAGCTGTTCGAGATTCTGAAAAAAGTAGGGGTAAGATGTAGGGAGAGACGGGTCATATACAATACGTGCAACAACCAAGAGGGAATAATAAGAGTGGACGATCAAGAACGAAGTGCTCGTATTAAGAAGGGTGTAAGACAAGGCTGTAGCCTTTCGCCCCCACTCTTGAATCTGTACATCGAGGAAGCAATGATGGAAATAAAAGAAAGGTTCAGGAGTGGAATTAAAATACAAGGTGAAAGGATATCAATGATACGATTCGCTGATGACATTGCTATCCTGAGAGAAAGTAAGGAAGAATTAAATGATCTGCTGAACGGAATGAACAGTCTAATGAGTACACAGTATGGTTTGAGAGTAAATCGGAGAAAGACGAAGGTAATGAGAAGTAGTAGAAATGAGAACAGCGAGAAACCTTACATCAGGAGTGATGGTCACGAAGTCAATGAAGTTAAGAAATTCTGCTACCTAGGCAGTAAAATAACCAGTGGCGGACGGAGCAAGGAGGACATCAAAAGCAGACTCGCTATGGCAAAAAAGGCATTTCTGGCCAAGAGAAGTCTACTAATATCAAATACTGGCCTTAATTTGAGGAAGAAATTTCTGAGTATGTACGTCTGGAGTACAGCATTGTATGGTAGTGAAACATGGGTGTGGGAAAACCGGAACAGAAGAGAATCGAGGCATTAGAGATGTGATGCTATAGACGAATGTTGAAAATTAGGTGGACTGATAAGGTAAGGAATGAGGAGGTTCTATGCAGAATCGGAGAGGAAAGGAATATGTGGAAAACACTGATAAGGAGAACGGACAGGATGATAGGACATCTGCTAAGACATGAGTGAATGACTTCCATGGTACTAGAGGGAGCTGTAGAGGGCAAAAACTGTAGAGGAAGACAGAGATTGGAATACGTCAAGCAAATAATTGGGGACGTAGGTTGCAAGTGCTACTCTGAGATGATGAGGTTAGCACAGGAAAGGAATTCGTGATTCGTGGGGGGCCGCATCAAACCAATCAGTAGACTGATGACCAAAAAAAAAAAAAAAAAAGTATGCTCGAGCAGGGACCAGATGAGAGCCACAGTATTGTAGACAACTCACCCTCCGTTCTGCGCTCGATTATTTATTTAAAATCAACTTGCCTCCTATAATAAAGCAACGATTAAGAACAAAAAAAAAAAAAGAAAACATTCCCGACCAGAGTAAATGTCGTCATCCCACGAAAGTAGACTAAGTCCAGTTTGATTTAGTTTTATGAGAAAAATCGATATGGTTTTTCCACGTTCGACTGAGAAACGTGTCACGTCTGCGAAGACATTTACGTGGAAACTCGAAAAAGAATATAGAGCAAACCTATATTTCCGCTCATGAATACAAATATCAGTGAAGTAGCAGATTCCAAATCACCCCCTATGATTTACAATGTCAAATATGGGATTTCTCATATCTAGAGAACCAGCCAATGTGTGTACCACCTGCTAGATGCACATACCACATTCTATCTTCTTTCAACTAAATAAGGAAGTCAAATGCGACGAGGCAGTCAACGGAACAATTTACAAATGGCTCTGAGCACTATGGGACTTAACTTCTGAGGTCATCAGTAGAACTTAGAACTACTTAAACCTAACTAACCTAAGGACATCACACACATCCATGCCCGAGGCATGATTCGAACCTGCGACCGTAGCGCTCTCGCGGTTCCAGACTGTAGCGCCTAGGACCGCTCGGCCACCCCGGTCGGCTCCAACAATTTACATGGTAGGGTATAATGGCGCAGCACAAACACAAGTCCATATTGAATCTTATAAGATTCCCACTTGATCACGAAACCTGTCCAACACATACTAAATATTAGTTCACTATTTGGTCGTACAATGGACAACGCGGTTAAGTCAACTACTTTCCTGCATTGCAATCGCCCTCTCCATTTGAACGGTCCCTGCCGTTAGCAGGAAACATGAATCATTCCCACCACAGGCCACGCATTGACAGAATCATCCGCGACACATGCATATACACAGACATACAGAAAACAGAACAAACTCTCTCCAAATGTGGAGGTGACTGGATACAATCGAGTACTGTGTTGTATTACACGTCCCGATCAGTCCATTTGGAATAGGTGTTGGCAGCTGCACAACATTCACAAGCAATTTTAGAAGACCGAGCGAGAGATTATGTCATCATCTCATGGATAGAACTGACATAAAATCAATAGAATTGCGGAAAATGACTGGGAATAAGTAATTTATTGAATGTACACTGGAATATGGGAAAATTGAGCAAGTACTTGCGTATCTTCTGGTTGGCGCAGAACAATTTTTACATGGGAGCAAGTGTGTGGCAGCAAGAGGATACTGAGGAAACGTTGGCATGGAAGCAAATGGAATCAGGGAAGCAGTCAATTTTTTTTCCATCGAGGCAGCATTATAATGCACGTCTATTGAGGTGGCAGTGATACACGCAAGTTGACTACTATATTTGACGCTTTTCAGGTAGACAGAGAACCATCCGCCTCTAAACTTATAAGCATCTGGGTTAAAGGATAACAGAGAGTGAATGGCGTGATCGATTAAGATGGAGCTGTAACGAAATTTGATGTAATGGTAGACTGATGAGGCATTCGAGAGAGGCAGAAGTTGCTGCAGGTCAATTTTTCCAGTGTTCTGTCAGGATGGAACAGTTGCATGACATAGCCTGTGTTCCACTCGTATACAGCCACATGTTTTCTATGCGATTTAAAGCACTGTCTACTTGCAATGGTTAATGGTAAACCTGTCGATCATCAGAGGACTACCATTTCATGTGTGATGAAACATGACACATTCCTTGGATGTAAAATCGAGACTTCAGTCTCATAACTTAGTTAGCGATAGGTGCTTGTGAAGCACTGGAATCCCCGTGTATACATTTGACTGACAGATGTGCTGTTTACAGAATTAGTGGCGGAATGACTTGTAATTTTCACATGTCGGAAGCTGCTGCTATGCGTTTACCTGTTTCCTTCTAAGAGGTATTCTCTGTTACTAACGATAATTTTATATAGGACTAATGCAGGCTTAGTATAATTTCAGAGCCGTGATTGCATGTGAACAGTGGATGCTATACATATTTGGGAAGCTATATTGTTCTCGTATCACACAGAGCCAATGTTTTAAGGAAGTAGTTTTTTCGATTTACGGTTCGATAACATGTTTTATCGTAGGGAAACCGCGAAGAAGGATGTATGTCATGTGCTTGAAATATATTTCTTACATTGGAATATTAACTTCACTACATTCCATACGACTGATAGGTCTGAAACACAAGCAATCTAACATTATAGCGCATTGTAAGTGCAGAGCGTTGTAGTCTTAGGAGTGCGTGTGTTTATGTCCCCTCTTACCAATACCTTCCAGGTACTGATCCTAGACTCTGGAATAATACTTTAAAATCCGTCTGGGTCTCCAACACATATAAAAATCACCTGTTTCTTGTTCTTCTTAACCGTCTGCTATTACATCACAGCACTTTCAAATCTGTTACTATACATCGATAAGGAGTGCTAACCTCCTCGAAATGGGCGCACCTTGAGAAATATTGTTCACTTGAATAGGCTAGGACTTGGCAAGCTCCATTCATTAATGAGACGTGGAATGTAGCGGTCTACTTCTGGTCGGTTGCAGATTACATCGATAATAGTGCTGCAGGGCAGGTTGGTCAGTCACAGTGTGAGGGAGGGGGTCTTTCAGTCACTAATTTTACCCTAAGACTGCCAAAATGCTCTGTGACTCCCATCAGCATAGATATCGTAAATTAAGCATTATGCTCGAGGTGTTAGAAATATGTAGAGTGCTGTCTGATTTACTGTGGTGATGTATGTGTTCAAGAATTAACAATGAAAGGACATATTGCACAGTCATCTGTCCCTTTCTGGGGATGGCTACCACCGAAACAGTGATCGCGTACATGACTGCAATATGAGTAATCAGTCGAAACAGAACCCAGAGGCATCAGCGAGAGGCCGTGGATCAGAGTATGTTAATGTCAGTTCAGAACCTGACACAAGCCTCGAAGTTGTGGCGGAAAAGCAAACTGTTTGGCAGTGTACAAAGCATGTTAGAGCAGAAAAAAAAACAATATTTCAAACAACGAGAAAGGGCCACAGCGAACAAGTATTGCGACCTACAGTATAGTTAGCGGGATACGTTCATACTCCTCCAATACAGGTGATGAAACTTTAAAATGGTTTGTGGAGTTGATCAATACCGGTATATTTAATAGAACTGTCACATGTGCTCTATGCCTGCATGCATGCGGTACTGGTTTTCGATACATGGGAGGAGGAGATGTGGTAAAAATCTTAACGAGTTCTCTGTCGGATGAAGTTAGTGGAGCTTTTGTAGATCGTAATTTTTCTCTCTTAGATGGTACAGAATAACGAAGATAGCATGTTGGGAAGATAGACGTGCATGAACGCGGATCTGTAGTACTTGTATATAGTTCGGGAATACACAACAGTGCAGTAGCTAAAATCGTTGTCCTTGTCTCAAAAAATGGTTCAAATGGCTCTGAGCACTATGGGAATTAACATCTGAGGTCATCACTCCCCTAGAACTTACAACTACTTAAACCTAACTTACCTAAGGACATCACACGCATCCATGCCCGAGGCAGGATTCGAACTTGCGACCGTAGCGGTCGCGCGGTTCCAGACTGAAGCGCCTAGAACCACTCGGCCACTCCGGTCGGCTGTCCTTCTCTCAGTTCCCGTCAAAAAACAGTCCTGTCGCAGGGTTGCAGGGTCGCAGGGTTGCAGAAGGTGGTAGTTGTAAGAGGTTGTAATTTTACTGTAGCAGATAGGTTCGAGAATGATCACTCGTTTCGAGATATGAGAGTGCCAGAAATATGATTCACTAGAGCCTGTAAATGACTTCTCCATTGGATCCTATGCAGGTATGTGCTTTAATGGGAGAGCTTGATTCCAAATCCCAGACAGCATTTCTAGAGGATAGTGTAGCACTAGAGATATGAAAAACTAGGGTACATTTCTTACGAACTCAATCAGTACATCATCCACTGTTTGTTATCCATCTCAATCAACTGTCGCCTTAGCCGATATATCACCGAACCTCTGACATTTCATCGAGACAGAGTGCGTTACAAATACTGAAGAAATATCTAGCGGCGGTGGCTTGAGGGGGTTGAAGACACTAGTTTCATACCACACTCCTTAGCTGAATCACATTATAAATTGGGTAATTTCTTTACGTGGGCCGGCCGGAGTGGCCGAGCGGTTCTAGGTGCTACAGTCTGGAACCGCGCGACCGCCTCGGGCATGGATGTGTGTGATGTCCTTAGGTTGGTTAGGTTTAAGTAGTTTTAAGTTCTAGGAGACTGATGACCTCAGCCGTTAAGTCCCATAGTCCCAGAGCCATTTGAACCATTTTTTCTTTACGAGCTTGCACTGCCGGCGACGTGTAACCAGACTGCTGGTCTGATACTATATACTCCAGCGATCACCAACTATGTTCAGTGTTATGGTATTAGTTTGGATAAAAACCACCTCATTCAGAGGTAATGCCATGCCTCCATCTGTAAAGCGGGTATAGCTTTTAACATGCATACTTGTATGCACCTGTAGAACCAAGACCGCTTGTTATGGTTGTGTTTTTTAACATCTCGTAGGTTTGCCTTGAGCATGCGGCTTATGAAGTATGAGTTTGTATTCAGAGATGTGAAAAAAAAGACTATGTCCAGTCGTAAGGAAGGTATGGATTTGACATAAAATACTGTGATGATGAAGGCAGGCATATGCTTAGTCATAAGAATGGTACAGATATATCTATTTTCAGAGCTACAGCCGATACCTCGCTCATTGTTGAATATCAATCAACTGAAACCACTATCGTACGATTTAATTGTAAGTATAGCTTTCAAATATATATATGGCCGATATCGTAGGATGAGTCTGTAGTAGTAGCAGTAGAGGGGTTTTGTGGGCGCACGACAGCAAGGTCTTCAGCGCCCGTTCAGTATCATAGTGAGACGGGTGTCAAGAAAACAAACTCAGAACATTTACATAAAACGGAACATAAAACACGGGTAACAATCATTGAAAAATATGTGCTCACCCACACCGTAGCGTAGGATGAAGCAGGGCGTCAGCAGTAAAACATGGACAACACAGGAAGGAAATGGTAGAGGGAGCTAAAACAATGTAGCAGATGGAAGTGGCTGGCTGACCGCAAGGAAAACAGGGAGGTGTCAGCCACTCTGCAATACACTAAAACCTCCAGCCTAAAAGTTTCGGCCAGAGTCCAGACACGTCACAAAACTTAAAAACCCTAGACACACACGTCTCATCATTAGCTAAAACACAGGGCAGACCCCCATCAACTTGTGCTTCTGCCCTTGCATCACGGTATAAAATGCAGCCTGTTAAAATGTGCTGGACAGAGATGTGCACACCACAAGCATCAAAAAACGGAGGATCCTCCCGCCGTAATAAATAGCTATGCGTCAGAGGACATTGCCTGATCCGAAGACGTTTGAGGGCCACCTCTTCCCGCCTGAGCAACCGGCAGGAGGAACGCCACGGGCGAGTGGTTGACTTTACCGACCGCAGTTTGTTGGCCGTCACCGCCAGCCATTCGTCCTCCCACAACTCCATGCACTTCCTGTGGAGTGCAGCGATGACTGACTGCAAGGGGACAGGACACTGGACCACATCCTGGTCTCTGCAGGCCTCCTTGGCAGCCCGATCAGCCTGTTCATTGCCCCATATGCCGACATGACCAGGCACCCAGCAGAAGGATACCTCTTTACCACGCTGTTGGAGCAAGTACAGTTGGTCATATATCAGCTGGACCATCTCCTCAGTCCGGTATAGGTTCTGCAGTGATTGTAAGGCACTAAGAGAATCGGAGCAGAGAAGAAATCGATCGCCCCGAACACGATGCATCTGCTCCAGTGCCTTCAGGATCGCGTGGAGCTCCGCTGCGAAAACAGTATATTCAGCAGGGAGGCGAATCCGGGCAACATGATGAGGGAACACCACAGAACAGCCAAGGAAAGTCTCCTGTTTGGAGCCATCAGTATAAACGACAGTGAAACCGTGATGCACATCTAAAATGTTAAAAAACAGAGATGGGAACATAAAATCTGGTGTGCCATCTTTCTTAAAATTAGTCAAATCTAAAATAAGGTTGCGTCTCCGGAGGAGCCAAGGTGGAGATCTGCTCCAACCGCGACGTAAAACACGAAGACCAGCCATAGACATCGCAGATGAGTCTGACTTGGCGTGACTTGTGGTGGGAATGATTCACATTTCCTGCTAACGGCAGGGACTGTTAAAATGGAGAGGGCTGTTGCAGTGTGGAAATGTAGTTGACCTTTAGACTAATATTTAGTATGTGTTGGACAGGTTTTGTGATCAAGTTGACATTTGACAAGATTCAATATGGACGTGTGTTTGTGCTGGGCCATTATTCCCTACCATGTAATTGTTCCATTGACTGCTTCTTCGCATTTGACTATTTAGTTGAGAGAAGATAGATTGTGGTCTGTGCATCTAGCAGGTGGTAGGCACATTGGCCAGTTCTCAAGATATGAGAAAGACCTTATTTGACTTTGTAAATTATAGGGGGTGATTTGGAATCTGCTACATCACTGACATCTGTATTCGCGAATGGAGCAATCGGTTTGCTCTATTTTCTTTTTCGAGTTTCCACCTAAATGTCTTCGCAGACGTGACAAGTTTCTGAGTCAAACGTGAAAAAAATATACAGATTTGCTCATAAAACTAAATCAAACTGGACTTTGTCTACTTTCGTGGAAAGACCACATTTATTATGGTCGGGATTGTTTTTTAATAGTTGCTTTATTGTAGGACTCAAGTTGATGTTATTTAAATAATCGAGCGCAGAATGGAGTATGAGTTGTCTACGATATTGTGGCTCTCGTCCGGTCCCTGCTCGAGGGTACTACGTAACGTCAAACAAAGTGTTTTCTATCTCAGAACGATTGTTGAGGCCTGTGAATGCGGCGACTCATAGCCACTAGGGACAGCTGCGTCACTATAGTTTTAGATGAGCACGGCGCATTTGGGAGAAAACTGACCTGTTATCTATATACCTACTATTGTAATGGTGATGTGCGTGATCCTGTCAATGCAGGAGGCAGCCGGCCAGGACTTTCGCCTTGGCGCCAGCCAGTACGGCCATGAGGCACTTCGGCGAGGCTTTCGGCTGGGATGCCGCGAGACTGTCAGTGTAATAGCTCCATCCCATAGTTTGTGATTTTATATGGGTCAGAACGCAGTCTTTTAGGGTGATGATTTCCCCCAGAACTGTGATGCTGTTCTTTATCTATTCGCTGTGATAGTGAGTATTGGCTTTACTTAGGGCAACTTTAGTAGGCGTATGTAGGGAATTCCGACGTCAAACAGTGATAGATGCTATATGCTTGCAAGTAATACACTTTTACTTTAAACTCATCTCTGTCTAAGACGGGGATCTAGTCAGTTGAACGTTTTTCCCCCTAGTTTGTAAGTGTGGGGTAGAGTTTGAGTGTTTCTGTCACTTGTCTCGAGTGGTATAAATTTTTTCCCAGCAGGATAAGACTATGTTGTGTTGGCAGAAGAGCGAACACCGTGTTACTAGTGGAGGCCGAAATGCACGCCTTTTAGCTCACGCAGGCTGGCGTGAGGGGGGAAGAACTATACTGACGTGAGGTCTGGTACACGACAAGGAATTATAATTCAGAAAGCGGACGTAATTAGTTTGATACTTAACTTTAATCCATTAATGATGAACGTCGCTCTTGACGGTACATGATTCACAATATTATCTGTTCAGAATACATTCGTAGTAACTGAATATGGCGCCTTGCTAGGTCGTAGCTGAAGGCTATGCTAAACTGTCGTCTCTGCAAATGAGAGCGTATGTGAAACGTCCCCTTAAAAAAATTTATGAATTACTGTGCTGATAAACCTCTTACATTATTTGCTTTTCAAACAGCTGAGCAAAACTGAACGTACTCAAACATTCACTACAGTGACACACAATATTTTTAGCGCAACGCAATCTGACTTTCAGTAATCGCTACAAAGAATGGCCCTGACTAACATTAACCTATACCTTTCACAAATCACTTACCTCACAAAACTCTTCGTTACTCGAACAACTGCAATTCAGCGAGCGCCACTACTGTCAGCTAAATAAAAGATTCAAACTACGGAAGGCACTAACTACTGATGGGCATAGTTAGCAAATGAAAGATTTTAATAGAGAACAAACAATGTATTTACCTTAATAGTCATAACATATATAGCAGTTCATGACATCCAGTCTTACAAATTTCAAAACACCGCCATTTCTCTCCCCATATCCACCACTGCTGGCGGCTCACCTCCAACTCCGCAACGCTACGTGCTGTTAACAGCCAACTGCCCAACACTACAATGGCAGACAACAATGCAAACTAGCCACAGACTGCACACAGCACAGCCAGTGATTTTCATACAGAGCGCTACGTAACGTTGCCAATAAGAAAACATAAACAGCCTACTTACATAGCCCCTATGCTCCGCACAAAAAATTTTACAAATTGTTTTGGGCAGTGGCCAATAATGATTTGATAAAATTTATCATAATTACAATAACAAAGATATCAAATGCACACACTTATTGATACAATGTTGGTCAAAAGCTAAAATTTTCTCACAGTCCATAAAGACAGTCCTGATCATTCATCACAGTAAAATTGCAGTGTTTTTTTTCTCAAAGTCTGAGCAGTAAAAGAAAATGCACACGGAACTAGTGGACTTCCATGCAATCTTGAAGAAGTAGTGTTGTCCTCCAAACCGAAAGACAGTGCTGACTCTTGACATGCAGACAGGTAATGGACCACACCAGAGCAAACCCACAGCAGAGTCAGTCGAAGTTTTGAAGAATATTGGTAGGTAGGTCATCACAGAATAGACCACTGTAGTCTTGCTAGCGATTACGGTATTGGTGGGCCACCAGAGGTGCAGACCCACTGCAGTCCTTGTAGAACTAATGGTGTTGGTGAGTCATCAAAGGTGTAGACCCACTGTAGTCCATGTAGAGGTGGCTAGCAGACATATGTTGCGACTGTGCAGGTGCACAATCACCATCGAAGGGTCTCTTACTATATAGCAAGTCCATAAACCACCACTTGTGCACTCACAAAGTTTTTTTTAATTGTCCTTAGAACGAGCAATGCTGTTATCCAGTCCCTTGCTGAATTATTAACACACGTGCAAACACTATCAGTCCCTACTTCTCACATATTGTTCATATACTATGACCAACAGAAATGTGTGCAGTGAAATGTAACTTACAAGTTACTTAATTTGCTGAACTGGTGTCCATTACAATTTTATAACATGAGAATACAATTACAAAGATACAGAAAACGTAATTAAAAACATAATAATACAGATAACATTTGTAGTAATACAGGATTTACAAAGAATAGAAATAAGCATATACATCAGTGTTACAGGAATTATGACATAAGTAAATACATAAAAGATCAGAATAACTTTTGAAACATCAACTTCACACATGAGCATTAAAACAAAACAGAATAAATACTGTCTAAGCACCTTTACAAGGTAAATAACATATTATCAGAAAAATTATACAACATAAAATTTATTAGCTAAACACACACACACAGAAAAAAACACAAATTCACATAGTCTAATAACACAAAAATACAGGACAGGGTTTGTTTTCAGTGTGACATTTGGTACTGCAGTTCACCCCAAAACTTCATTCCATATATCTTTCCTCTTATTTCAACATTTGTTTCCACCAAAAAAATTCTATCCAAGCATGCTTTCTGTATTTATATGTTCACACATTTCTTACCTCATTATTTATTTTCCATTATCTTACCTCATCATTTATTTCCAAGAAAACCCTACCTAAACCTGTTGTCCCTAAACCCTACTTTTTTGTTCATATCCTCCTTCAAAATACTTTTTTGGCCAAACCATTTTCTTATAGCTTCTCAATGCATTTCTTCCAATTCATCACAACTTGTTCTCTTATAAGGCCTACCCAATCTTAAGCTAATTTAAATCTACTGAGCTCAGATGCTAAACTAAGGGACGAGGCCATGCAGCAGCACAAGACAATTAACACAAACAGCAATGACAAAAAATGCAAATTGGCAAAGCAAGCAGCAGTAAATCTAAATTAACAGAGAAGATGCAATATTACAACTAATATGAGCCAATGTGCAGCAACAAGAAAAATAAACAAGTAGTAAAACTGGCTTAACAGAGTAATACAAAGTGAAATTCAGTAGCACTATGCCTGGCACACAGCAACAGCAAATGCAATAACTTACACCTAAAAATGGCAAAGCTCAAGCAGAAAAATTATTACAGTAAAGATGGCCATGTCTAATACCTCTGTCACATCTTAACACTAGAGTGATGCATCACCTTGACTTACTCTAGCAGATAAGTTACCAAACTGTTAAAAATTTATTTTTGTAATTCCTGTGAATGGAAATGTCTATTTGTGCTCTCTTTTCTACGAAAGTACATCATAAAATTATTCTTTACTGGGTCTGTAGACAGAAAATAGTGATATTAGTACATGTATTAAATTTTATTTTAACCAATGCTGCTGCAGCTAGAAACTTGATATTAAACAAAATGAGCAAATATCTATATAAAGCAACATATGAAACGTCATTCACTAGACAAATGGCGTCTCCAAAGGCAAAAAAATTCTCTCAACTAGAAAGACAATGGATGTAAAATGTTTCTCATCATTTCATTAGGCATTTTAGTAAATATCATAAATTAATAGCTCCACAATATAATCATATGTTTTCAAGTTTGAGCGTGTCGTATTTGCGAGGCTTTCTACAAAGGAATGTCAATACCGAGGATAATGGCCTCCTTTTTTTCCACCTGTGCCTCTGAAAGGCACATACTAATGACTTTTTTCCAGGCGACTGTCACACAGCTGGGTGCCTATGATGCATTACGTGAAGGTCACTTAACTTTCTTACCGAAATATTTACGACACCAGTTTGCACTACAGTGACAGTCTCATATAAAATTTCACAGGTCGAGAATTTGTCTTACAAATGTGTAGAAACAAAATCCTTTGAATATAACAGTGTGCAAAAAATTTTCGCCTGCATTGTGATACATTCACGCATTTACACACATTTCATAACTCTTAAAATACGATTCTCAGCTTATTGATCATAAACATACCTTAACAGCATAATACACGTCGTCGTCGTAAAAATAACATCATAACACCTCAATCAAATCTCAAAAGCGTCGTAGCTTCTTTCAATAATTTCAAAACTTTCAATAAAGTCATCTACCTCAAACGTACTTCAAAAATCATGATCCCTTACCAAATACATCATTCAAAGCTCTTTTAATATCACAATGCTTCCAAAAATATATGAACAGTTCACAAAGTACAGACAAAATTCAATTTCGCAAGTGTGAAGTTATCCAACTGTGTAATTACGTAAACATCTGTCACTGGTGTAGTAAAATAAATGTTTGTCTCTCCCAGTTAAATGATCAGATAGCTGTGCAATTTATGTGTTAGAGAAATATGGTACCGATGTGTAAAGTTGTATAAGCAAATACCATATTAGCTAGGGCTCCTTGTGCTTGCCAAACACGTGGTACACAAAGTAAGCGTGTACCCCCCTGAGGTTTAATGTAATTATACCCTCAGGTGTTACAGATTACAGCAATGGAATGAAATGTATCACGGAAAACTTTCTTTGTAATTCAAAAATCTTGAAAAATAAATGGTTTATGTACAAAATTAATCACTCAAATATGTGTACTGTAGCACTAAACTGTGTGCCTTGGTGTAAGATAATCTCTGTGGAAGTGTCGTAGTTATCGTCCTCCGAAAGCTAAGTTCTGCAGAATACAATGTACTTAGCTCATAATAAACAAATGTGAAATGCTTTGCGTACAGATATCTTACTTATTACGTTTATTGCCGTGATGAAGAAAGTATTGTGCTGTAGTGTATTGTTGTGCTACAGGAAAGGCTGTCTCATTGTAGTTATACCACAAAAGTTACTACTAAAACATGTTTTACTTTCCAGAAGAATTCAGAAAAACTGTGTAGATATAAAACACATACAGCACAAAAGCAATAATATAAATTGTGTCACTCATTAATAGCGTCATGATATAATCGTGTAGCTGTCAAATAAACTAACCACTGCGTCATCTGGTATCTCACTGAAAGCACTTTAAATCCAAAATGTATTTTCAAGTAAACCAAAATATTGCATTAAAATCTCATTAGCAGTACCAGTATATGTTCTAAGTATGTAAGCCTTATAGTCGTTACGTAATCGTGCAACTAACAAGTAAGAATGTACACACACAATAACACTGTGACGTCTGTTCACTATAACAATGCATTCGTAATTTCTGTTTAAATAAGTTCTCTTGGTTCTTGATTGGATATTTAACTTCAAACATTGCTGCATGATAAAAGTTTCTAAGTCTGACTATGCATACTAGAAATGTGAAGTGAAAAGTTTTATGGCAAAGACAAAGTTAAAAAGCAGATTATCTTTCAATAAACGGTTTTACATGTGAAATGTGGTGTAAATCATTACCCTTTCGAGTACACAGAGTTTCAACTTCAAAGTAATTATCACGTTGTATACGTCGATAACAAATGCTAAAATTTTTCTCAAGGTTAGCGTCTATGTTATTTTTCGCTGAGCCAGCCAGCGCACGCGGCTGCCTGCGGTGCGAGTCATTGTCTGTCTCTTTGTTGGCGCGCGTCGTTATTGGGATTTGGAGATCTAGCTTCTAGAAATTCACCTTGTCGAGAGGGCCCTGCCCTGTTTGAATTCCGCCAGTTCTGATGCAATTCAGGTCTGTCGTTACGATCATATCGTCTGTCGTCATGTTGATAGTTCCTGCAGTTTCTTTCTTGTCGGTTAAGTAGTGGAGAATTTCTCCCTGAACTATCACTGCACGGTGGACCGTTGCCTCTGAAGTTATTCTGTCTCCTGTGATAATAATCGTTC
This sequence comes from Schistocerca piceifrons, assembly GCF_021461385.2. NCBI lineage: Eukaryota > Metazoa > Arthropoda > Insecta > Orthoptera > Acrididae > Schistocerca > Schistocerca piceifrons. Next base: position 1,073,536,879 of record NC_060139.1, read on the forward strand.
TGGTTGCCATATCATCTGTTTCTATAATTGTCTCTGTTATATTCATTACTACTGAAATGCGATCTTTCTCTGTAACTATTACTCTGCCAGTGGTTGTCATATGGGTGGTGTCTGTCTTGTTCACGATTTGCATTGTAAGAATAGCCTTGTCGTGTTCAGTTATTATTTCTTTCATCGCGGAATTGCGACAGATGTGACCTGTAATTGTTGTGTTCCTGTTTTCGCGTTCCGCGATTGTCAGTGTCAGTTCTTGTAAGAGTCCCTGAAAAGCTTCAATGTCGTCTTGGCAAAGTCCTGCCAAAATAATATGTCGTAAATGCTCAGGTAATTTTATTAAGCAAATGCGGATGTGTTCTGAGGGGCTGTATGGGTTTGATAGCTACTGATTCTTATGCAACATGTCTTCAAAATATATCACAAGACTGGTAAATTTAGATTGTTCGAAATGTTTCATCATTATGATGCTATGTTTTACTCGGTCTTGTGTAGCTTGAGACCAATATGCTGAGAGGAAGGCTTGATAAAATTCTCCTTCACTGTGACAATCGTGAATGATCGATCGTATTCTTTCAGCTGGTTCATTCTCTAAGTAGCCACACATAAATTCTAATCTGTGCTCTAATGACCATTTGGGAGGAAAACAATGAGAGAATTGATGGAGCCACGCTTGTGGATGATTGTCGTTGCCAGAATTCTTAAAAGTTTTAAATTTACGTGTAGTAATGAACAACTTATAGTCAAAATCATCATGTCGGCGAGTCGCATATCGGTCATTGTTGCGTCGTGTTGGCGGTTCCATCTCAAAATTTGGTGCACCTTGCCAATTTATTTCATAATTTCCGATATGCCCTGTGTTACTATTTTGCGGCTTTTCCGTATTTCTAAGTCCCTCTTCCAGTGTTGGAGCGCGACTGCCCTCTGAAATACGTAATTTTGTGTTACCCGTGTCAGCTGATCTTGTACTTCCCGGATGTCTCTTTGATGTTGCGTATTAATTTGATTCTGATTTTGTTTGAATTTCCTAATTTGTTCGCAGTCTCCTGTGTCATTAAAGACTACCGGTTTTGTGACATTCAGATTATCATCTACCTTCGTAGATAAATTATTTAGCCGATCCGAAAGTTCAACTACTTTCTCTGATAATGAACTAATTTCCTCCATGTGTCATTCTGAACCAATTTTCAGAGTATCTACTGCGTCCTTTAAGTTTTCCTGAGTTTTTGCAAGTTGCGTAACCGAATCGGTAGATGCAACTGAGTCAATTTTAGCTTGCAAGGTCTCATGATTTTCATGAACAATATATTGCAGTTATTTTATGGCTGCTTCGTAATTCTGTAATGCATTCTCATGCCGCGAAAAAATAGGTTGAAAATGCTCACAAATTTGCGTTTTTACGTCATTACAGACTTTTTGACATTTCGATTCAATGTTATGTAACTCGGTAGTTAAATCTTCACGTGTTTGTTCAAGCATGGTGTCTAACTTCCGAAGATTTTGTTCCATTGTGTCTAACTTTTGAAGCTTTTGCTGTGTTTGTCTCTGATTTTGTTCCATTGTGTCTAACTTTTGGAGATTTTCTTCCATTGTGTCTAACTTTCGAAGATTTTGTTCCATTGTGTCTAACGTTTGAAGCTTTTTCTGTGTTTGTCCCATTTGTTGTATTAATTGTAATAACAATGCAGTGGTGTCTGAAACATGTTCCTCAGTGCTTTTCAGCAGTGAATTTGCACCGGCAACATTCACATTTTGACAATCAGAAAATGTATCTTGACTTATTTGAGAAAACGGCGAGGACCCAAAACCTGAATCTACAGTATTTGCGAGATTGTGTCCTGTCATTTTGGATTCCTGAGGCGAGCTATTGCCGACCGATCGATCGATAATGCTTCCCTGTCCTCTAATTGTTTGACTGTCTACGCCATTATTTGCCGCCCGCTCCATTTCCCTATGCACAATTACCAAATTACTACTTCGAATGTCTGTTAATTCGTTACACAGTGGTGCTCATAAGCTACGCTCGTCGTCACTATTATTTCTCAGTTTACTTTGGAGCCTAGTGTTACGTTCTTCACACGCCATTATTGTCACAATATTTCACCTGATAACACAGAAAAGCACAATTTGAAGAGCAAAAATAAGAGAACACATTAACATAGCAATGAAAATAATATCTAGTTAATTGCAAGCGCAGCTGCGAAATACTTGGTGCAAATCTACATGCATGCCACAACTGTTTTACTATACAAGAATGAAAAACTACAACTACAAAGGAAATTCTCTCTACAATTACGCGCTAGCAATAAACAAAGGCTGCACTAATTGCACAAACTGCAAGAAAAAATCAGAAGATTCCAGTGAGGTCTCCTCGGCTAAGGGTCGACATATGAAACGTCCCCTTAAAAAAATTTATGAATTACTGTGCTGATAAACCTCTTACATTATTTGCTTTTCAAACAGCTGAACAAAACCAAACGTACTCAAACATTCACCAAAGTGACACACTAAATTTTTAGCGCAACGTAATGTGACTTTCAGTAATCGCTACAAAGAATGGCCCTGACTAACATTAAACTAAACCTTTCACAAATCACTTACCTCACAAAAATCTTTGTTACTCGAACTACTGTAATTCAGCGAGCGGCACTACTGCCAGCTAAATAAAAGATTCAAACTACAGAAGGCACTAACTACTTATAGGCATAGTTAGCAAATCAAATATTTTAATAGAGAACAAACAATGTACCTTAATGTACCTTAATTTACCTTAATAGTCATAATATACAGTATATAGCAGTTCATGACATCCAGTCTTACTAATTTCAAAACTCCGCCATTTCTCTCCCCACATCCACCACTGCTGGCGGCTCACCTCCAACTGCGCAACGCTACGCGCTGTTAACAGCCAACTGCCCAACACTACAATGGCAGACAACAATGCGAACTAGCCACAGACTGCACACAGCACAGCCAGTGATTTTCATACAGAGCGCTACGTAATGTTGCCAATAAGAAAACATAAACAGCCTACTTACATATATAGTCAGTGAACCGTCGCTAGCAAAGTCGGCTGTCCAACTGGGGCGAGTGCTAGGAGTCTCTCTAGACTAGACCTGCCGTGTGGCGGCGCTCGGTCTGCAATCACTGATAGTGGCGACACGCGGGTCCGACGTATATTAACGGACCGCGGCCGATTTAAAGGCTACCACCTTGCAAGTGTGGTGTCTGGCGGTGACACCACAGACTAGTTCTCAGGTTTTGCGGAGAATTGCCGTTATTGTGAAGTACTATGCATATAGTTGTGTAATTTGGGCCGGTCTTTGTGATAAATTGTGTAATTAGCATGGATATTTGCGAATTTTTTTCCCACCAGGATAACACAAGTGGTATGGTATAGTTAGCTTTTGTGATTTTAAACCGTTCTTGTGCAGCGCTATGTATATAGTTGTATAATTACGACCAACCTTTGTGATTAATTATGTAATTAGGAAGGATATTGGCATCAGTTTCGAGTGGTATTGGGAACTTTTTCTTTTTTTTTTTACAAGCAGGATAAGACCTGTTGAATGGTATAGTTAATTTTCGCGGTTTTAAGCCATTCTTGTGCAGCACTATGCATGAGGTTGTGAAATTAACACCAATCTTTGTCATTAATTAATTAGGATGGATAATTGAGTCACTTTGCCAAGAAAAATTAAAAACGTACACCAACCTATCCTTCCACTCCCGCTTCTGGACAGTTTCCATTTGTTAGGGAGTATACTTAGGCCATCCATCCAGTAGAATCAGGGTTAAAGTCGCTAACAAGTAACCTTTCTTATGTGCACTGAGTGTTTGTGCGCTGAATTATTTTCGGACGTTTAAGCATTGTGAGCGTGTTTGCATACATTATTTCGGTGATCTATAAGTAGTTTTCACGTATGTATAGTGTGAACTGGATTATTTCGGTAATATACGAGTTGACTGCGTCTCTGCACATCAGCAAAATGCATTATTTAAGAGTAGCTTTCAGGTCTGTAAACTGTATATTGTGAATCCAAGCAAGTCGGGTGAGTGTTTTGCATCAGCATAATAAATAAATTAGGTGAAATCCGTGTATAAATAAATTGTTCAAAAAACGAATAAAGTACACTGCTTCCTCTCTCCAGCAGCCCAGAACAGGCTGATTCCTTTTTCACACCAATTTTCCCCCTCCAGACCACCGACAGGGTGAGTCTTTTGTATCAGTGTAATAAATAAACTAAGTGAACTCTGTCCCTAAATAAATTGTTCAAGAAATAAATAAAGTGCACTCATTCACCTCTCCAGCAGCCCTGAACTGGCTGATTTCTTTTCCCGACAGTTTTCCCACTCCAGGCCGCTGGCAGAGTGAGTCTTTTGTATCAGTGTAGTAAATGAACTAGGTGGCGTGTTTCTGAAAATAAATTTTTAAGGAAATAAATAAAGTACACTCATCCTCCTCTCTCCAGCAGCCCAGAACAGGCTCATTCCATTGCCCCTCAGTTTTCCCCTTCATACCACCGGGGGGATGAGGAGGCCGGGGGAGACTTACAGCTGAGAAAAACACGTGACGTCATCATACTCCTGTGGACTAAACTGCACGATAATGTGACCTATCGAGGCGCCCTGTAGCGGTGAACTCGTGAACTAGGTCAGTTCTTTGGTCTGGTAGATTGGAGGTTGCTGTCTATTTAAACAAATTTACACGAACTGAAAGAACTTATATTCGAATGGAATGGCATCATCAGCAGCCTCTATTGGGGACAGCACCATACTAACTCCCCTCAGCTCCAGGAGTAAGCTCTTAGAGCAAAATTCGAAATTCCCGCCCATTTTACAAGCGGATGACGTGCCATTAGCCCATGAGGAACACACTTGACAGCATTACTGTCTCTAATTGTTTAAATAAAATGTCCTAGGAAGAGCTGGCAGTCCAATGACAGGTTAGTGGAGGTAGCCCAACTGCCCTTTCTTTCCCGCCATTGTATTAGGTTAGTAGAGATAGCCTAAGGTCCCTTTCTTTCCCACCATTTTCTTTAGTTAGTAGAGGTAGCCCAATTGACCCATCTTCTCTCCCACATTCAAACTTCCTGCCAGGGGGGCGTGGTGGTTTCTCGCCGTGTTGGATTACTGTACTTTGGTGTGGCACTGGCCTGACCCACTTACTCATGAAATGCCGCAAATTGTCTCAATTTTGTTGAGCATTACCATTTCTAGTTAATGATTGGTTCAGTTGTACCAGATCACCCAGTCCATTCCATGTAAACACAGCCCATACTATTACGAAATCGCCACCAGCTTGCACAGCGCCTTGTTGACAACTTCGGTCCATCGCTTCGTTGGGTCTGCGACACATTCGATCCCTATCATCAGCTGTTACCAACTTAACTTGGGGCTGATCTAACCAGGACACGTCTTTCCAGTCGTCTAGGGCCCAACCGAAATGTCGTGGGTCCAGGAGAGGCGCTGTAGGCCATGTCGTGCCTCCACATCACGCATCTGCTGCGGTAGTCCATTAAGACCAAATTTCGTTGCACTGTACTAACGGATACCTTCGCCGTGATCGCAGACAGATTTCTGCTGTTATTTCACGCAGTTTGCTTGTCTGTTAGCTCTGACAACTCTACGCAGACGCTGCTGCTTTCGGTCGTTAAGTGAAGGCCATCAGCCACTGTGTAGTCCGTGGTGAGAGATAATGCCTGAAACGTGGCACTGTAGATGTCAGAATATGGAACCCATAATGTTATAACTTGGCAAGACAGCCAAGCCACTAGGAGGTGAAACCGAAAGGCACGCGTTTAAGCTCACGCAGGCTGGCGTGAGGTCTGGAACAGTTAAAGGAGTTATACTAGCGAGAAAAGTACGTAGCTGCTGGAATACTTAACTTTAATCCATAATTAGTGCACATCGGTCTGACGGTACATGCATCACAAGATAAATAGCAATTGATAATGGCGCTTTGCTAGGTCGTAGCAAATGACGTAGCTGAAGGCTATGCTAACTATCGTCTCGGCAAATGAGAGCGTAATTTGTCAGTGAACCATCGCTAGCAAAGTCGGCTGTACAACTGGGGCGAGTGCTAGGACGTCTCTCTAGACCTGCCGTGTGGCGGCGCTCGGTCTGCAATCACTGATAGTGGCGACACGCAGGTCTGACGTATACTAACGGACCGCGGCCGATTTAAAGGCTACCACCTAGCAAGTGTGGTGTCTGGCGGTGACACCACACATAACGATTTCGGAAATGGAATGTCCCACGCCTCTAGCTCCAACTACAATTCTACGTTCAAAGTGGAACCGCTCGGCCGGTTTATAGTTTTATAACACCCTGTACGTATGGGGCAGTCAGAAAGAGTCTGAAAAGCTTGTAAGGGCATTGCAGGATAGGTTGTGCTGATAAAAACTGTGAAGAAGTAAATTCTGTACGTTGCGCCGTTTCCGAATTTGTTAGGAAAAGTTGCCGATCAGGGCTTTGCGCGCGCAAATTAAATCGTCCACCAGGTATAACTAGTGCAGTTGTTCTCGTAGCGTAGGTGATTGCCCACGAGACCTCAACCTTCAGTTTGGCCTCTATCCTTGCTTTCGTTCTATGTTGAGTTTTCGTGTTGCTCTCTTGTTCGATTCCAGGAAAACAAACGAAGCACACGTTTGGCGACACCGTCTCTGGCACACTGCTTGAATTCGCGCGTGCGACGCCCTGATTGGCTAGCCTCAGCGCTAATTATCTCAGAAAAGGCGCCACGTATCTAATTTTTTTCATTAACAGTTATTTATCAGGGCAACCTACCCTGCAATGCTCTTACAAGCTTTTCAGACTGTTCATGATCGCTCTGTACGTACACGGTGTAACAAAACTATACCGAAAACTTTCGAGGACTTGTAGACGGTGTCGTGAGGAACAAATTGAGGATAGGAACCAGCGTCCGGGAACGTCAAAAAACGACGCTAAAGGGTATAGAAGTACACCGAAAAACACCGAAGACTTTAAAGGATTCCAGGAGATAAATCACCTGCAGATGGAAGCCCGTGTCCGAGAACGTCATCTATCGAGGCAACAGACCATCGCGTTCTTAGGAGACAAAATCCACCTATGAAGCAGCTAGCTCCGCCTTCTCACTGGAGATCGTGTCAATCAGCTGCGATCTCTGAATAACAATCATAGAGAGACGTTCGGCCCTGTATATATACAATATGTGGGTATGTGTGTGGGGTGGCTGGGTTGTGTGTGTGTGTGTGTGTGTGTCTGTGTGTGTGTGTGTGTGTGTGTGTGTGTGTGTGTGTGGGTGAGTGGGTGGGTGATCTCCGGAAGAGCTGATTCAGATACAGGAAAGTCAAAACAGCGATCCACGAAATGAAATTCAAAGTACAAGAGGAGATTGATCGTTAACGGCAGTGGAGAGAGCTGATAGGTAGGAAGATTACACTGAAGACCTCTACGAGGAAGAAAGTGGAAATGTAAGTCGATATAGAAGATATTTGGATTCAGTTTTAAGGGAGAGTTTAATCGAACTTTGAAAGACTTGAGATCAAAGAAATAGCTCTAAGCAGTATGGGACTTAACACCTGAGGTCATCAGTCCCCTAGACTTAGAACTACTTAAACCTAACTAACCTAATGACACCACACACATGCATGCCCGAGGCAAGATTCGAACCTGCGACAGTAGCAGCAGCGCGGTTACGGACTGAAGAGACTTGAGATCAAATAGGAATAATGACATAGACAATATTCCTTCGAAACTTATTAGGAGAAGCTGAAAACGAAACGACTATTCCAGTGGGCTTCAAGAATCTATGATACTCGAGATATAGCCTAAGACTTTAGGAGAAATGTCATCCACACAGTCCCGGAAACAGAACGGGAGGTAAGTGCAAAAACTGTTGAGCAACCAGCTCACGCATACAAGATTCGGACAAGAATAATGTGCAGGAGAATGGAAACGCAGTTTGACGATCTCTTAGATGACGAACAATTTGACTCTATGAAATGTAAGGGCACCACAGAGGCAGTTCTGACTTTGCACTTGATAATGGAAACACTTAAGAGAAAACAAGATACGTCGACATGATTTGCCTATCTAGAAATAGAGTACCACAGTGTAAAATAGCGGAAAATTTTCGAAATTCTGAGGACAGTTGCTGTAAGCTATACGAAAATACGAGTAACATACAATTTATACAAGATCCAAAAGGAAACACTGAAAATGAAACACAAAGAATGTACTGCTCTGATTAAAATATGTGTACGACGTGGATGTATTATTTCGCCACTGCTGTTCAATGTATATATCGAAGTAGCAAATGACAGAAATAGAAGTGCAATAGTGGGGTTACAATTCAGGCTGAAAGAATATCAACCATAAGATTCGTTGATGAGATTGCTATCCCCAGTGGTAGTGACGGAGAATTACAGGCCGTGTCAAATGGAATAAACTCTGTAATAAGCACACACCACGATCCGACGAAAGTAGTTCGGGCTGTCAGAAATGACATTAGCAATAAACTTAAAATACAAAACGGCGAAGTAGACTAACTGAAGGAATCATGCTATCTCAGTAGATGGACGAACTAAGGAGGACAGAAAAGGTAGACTAGCAGAAACATGGAGCATATAATAAGAAGACTAGCAGAAGAAAAAAGAGCTTTCCTGGCCAAAAGAAGTCAGATGGTATCAAATATCGACCTCAATTGGAGGAAGAAATTTCTGAGGATGTAAGTTGGAAGGACCGTATACCATTACATTAAGTCCTATACAATGGGAAAACCGGATGAAAAGAGAATAGAAACGTGTGAGATGGGATCCGACAGGAGGCTACTGAAAATTACGGTAGTTTTAAGCTAAGAAATGAGCAGGTTCGACGCAGAACTTCCTAAGAAACCCGTATGTGGGAAACACTGATATAAAGAAGGGATAGGAGAACTGGACTGCTGATAAGATAACGACAAATTATCGCCATGATTCTTGAGAGAGCAGTCGAGGATAAAAACCATTGGGGAATACTGAGATGGGAATATATGTCAGATGTAACTGACGACGTTTGGTGTAGTTGCTATGTATGATGATCAGATACGCATAGGACAGGAATTCGTGGTGTTCATCATCAAACCCGCCGGAAGACTGTTGAGATCCTCCCCACCCCCCCCCTCCCCTCCCCTCCTCACCCACCAAAAAAAGAACTAATCTTGAAATTAAGCGCCATTATCACAGAAGTAGAAAGTAGATTGCAGGAAATAACTATCATCATTAATCGTGTTTCTAACCAGCAAACGCCTGACACTCTCTCTACATCCAGTATATACACGGTTACTCACCTAAAGCCTTCATTGCAAATACCTGGTTATCAAAAAGTCAATATAAATTTGAAAGCTCAATAAACCACGGAACAATGTAGATAGAGAAGTAAAAATTGACACACATGCTTGGAATCACATGGGGTTTTATTAGAACCAAAAAAAAAAAAAAAATTTTCACAAAATGTCCGACATATGGCGCTGGACAGCAAAACGTCAGTGACTGCGCGTGACAATCGTGTATAAAAGGAGCTGTAATATTACCGAATCGCATCATCTCCAGCCTGGCTGACAAACACCTGCTGGAACGTACGATGTTTATGCAGGATGGCGCTTCACCCCACATTGCTAGACGCGTGAAAGCCCTCTTGCGCGCGTCGTTTGCTGATGATCGTATGCTCAGCTGCCACTTTCGTCATGCTTGGCCTCCCAGGTCCCCAAACCTCAGTCCGTGCGATTATTGGCTTTGGGGTTACCTGAAGTCACAAGTGTATCGTGATCGTCCGACATCTCTAGGGATGGTGAAAGACAACATCCGATGCCAATGCGTCACCATAACTGCGGACATGCTTTACAGTGCTGTTCAAAATATTATTCCTCGACTACAGCTATTGTTGAGGAATGATGGTGGACATATTGAGCATTTCCTGTAAAGAACATCATCTTTCCTTTGTCTTACATTGTTATGCTAATTATTGCTATTCTGATCAGATGAAGCGCCGTCTGTCGGACATTTTTTGAACTTTTGTATTTTTTTGTTCTAATAAAACCCCATGTCATTCCAAGCATGTGTGTCAATATGTACCTCTCCATCTACATTATTCCGTGATTTATTCAGTTTTCAAATTTATACCGACTTTTTGATCACCCAGTATTGTGGAAATGGAAACTGCTGTTGATGTGCGGTTTTCACATAATGGATTAGTTAGACAGGGACTCGTATAGTTAGCCAATCAACAGATTGTAACAATACTTCGAAAGTGTAATTTCTCTACAAACATACACTTTATTTAAATGGAACCATGCCTGTTGACATTAATAAACTAAAAGTAGAGTAATTTATAGTGCGCGTCGTTTTCGAGGTATCGTAATTTCAAAAGTTCCCATACCGACACTTGTGCAGTACTTGTGGTGGCACACACAACACTAACACAAGTGCATACAGTAGTTGTCAGAGTCTGACCAGCAACGAGACATCTGGCTGTCATAAGTTGTGCTCAAAATTACATCTGGCAGAGGAAATACACGCCTCCAGTCTGGTATGGAATGACAGCTGCACAAGTGCTAGAATTTCGGAGGAGAGTTCTGAGCAGGTTGCAGTAATACATCGTTGTATATCATCGGCTGTAATTGGCATGTCCTTGCAGACAGCGTCTTTCAGTTTTCCCTACAGAAAAATGTCTACAGGTGGCAGATCCGGGGAATGGGCTGGCAAAGGTACAGGTCCTCTGCGACCAATTCAACGATTTGGAAATAATTCGTAAATGTATGCTCTAATGCTTCGTGCACTACGGCCGGACAGCCATCATATTGATGCCACAGGTTCCTCCTAGCCTGCAGTGGAAAGTCTTCTAGAAACCTGGAAGATGCTCTGTTAGGAGACTGCGCTATCTGTGCGCGTTCAGTGTTCCGTCTGCGAAACACGTGCCTATGGGCTTATGGTTCACTACTGCACACCACACGTTTACACTCCATGGACGCTGACGTTCTATCCGGCGAAGCCAGCGGGGATTGTCAACGGAGGAATAATGCATGTTTCGGGGGTTTACCTGGCCATTATTGGTAAATATGGTTTCATCACTAACCAAGATACAGGATACATCTGGAGTATCCTGCCTTAATACCCATGTAGAGAAGTTAACAGGATTCTCAGGATCATTTCCTTCCAGCTGTTGATGGAGGGAGATGTGATAGGAATGGAACCCGTGTCGATGCAGAATGCATTGGACACTTGCCTGACTCACGCCACTTCCTCGTGCGATTGTGCGGGAGCTATCGTGTGGATCAACTGCAACAGCAGCGAGAACATTGATTTCCCCCTCTTCTGTCTTCTGTTACTATGTCTACGTGTTACACTACAACTTTCACGTAACTGGTTGAAGAGACTGATAAATAACTCAAGAGATCGTTGACGAATTTACTGCCCTCCAGGAAAGTTCTCACGCTCAGATTATTCTTGGAACCCAGAGCTGGCTGAAATCCGAAGTAGAAAATCTCTGAAACATTAGCGAGTCGTGGAACTTGTATCGGAAAGAGACATTAGAGACCGTAGGAGCGGGAGCGTTCATTGCGGTAGTTGAAAATATTGTCTCTTTGAGGTCAAAGTTGAGTGTGACAGAGAAGTTATCTGGCCACGTGCGATAGGTGCAGGTGAAACTAATTTAATGGCTGGATGTTTTTACCACCACCCGATTCCTCTGTCACGGTTCTAGAGTAATTTGAAGAAAGTCTACAATCACTAGTGTGGAAATACCCGCATCATGCAGTACTAGTTGGAGGGATTTAACCTATCGTGTATGGACGGGGACATCTGTGCGAAATACTTTTGAACACGTTTTCTGAAAACTGTCTTCAGTAGGTAGCTCGGTAGCCCATAAACAGTGGAAATGTCTTAGAACCTGTAGCTACAAATAGGCCATACCTTATCGACAATGACTGTATAGAAACAGGGATTAGCGATCATAATATCACTAAAGCAACTATGCTTACGGAAGTCAGACAAAAAGCCGACGAGAGTGTTTCTGCCAGACAGAAAGATAAGCAGTTGTTGGCATCTCACTTAGTGAGTTAACATCACTTAGTTTCGGTAAGATGGACTTAGAGGAATTATAGGCAATGTTCAAACAGATTCTAAATCGTGGTCTGGAGATTTATAATCCTTGTAAGCTTATACAAGATTTATGATCCTAGTAAGCTTATACAAGATCGAAAAACACCACTACAAATTAACAACGGAACTCGTAAAATGCTGAGGAATCAGAGGCTGTTGCACTCTCAGAGACGCTAAGGAATCAGAGGCTGTTGCACTATCGGTTCAAAAGAGAACGCACAAATGATGACCGGCAAAGGTTGGTGCAGATTTGTGTGCCTTTGGAAAGATCTATGGTTGAAGCTTACAACAACTGTCACAATCACACCTTGAGAGATTGCAGGGCACTTTGACTTCTGATTCGGTGTTATGCCACTTCATGTTCTTACGGAATATGATTTTTACTGCGATTTGACTTCATACATTCTGATGAAATGGTGGGCAGTAGTTAATGGTCTTGTTTGCATGCTCTACGGAAGGAATGATGGTAAGATTTATCTGCATTCAAAGGAGTAAGGTGCCGATTTAAACGACTCCAGTAAAAGCTGCGGTGATGGTGGACCCAGCAAAGCGCGTTTTTTCTGCGGAACCTGTGGAGACGTTTCCGGATGGCCGAGTTCCGCAGTATGATTGTGAAGACACATTTAGTTGGAGCCAAACGGGAGGCAGGCGCTTCCAGGTGTACAGACTAGCGCCGAGAAGTCGCTGCTGCACTGGCCAGCGCAATGCAGACCGGCAGTAAAGCAGAAGAAGGGCCCCCTTGTTAGGGAGGAAGCTGACAAAAGAACTGGGAAGGTTCTGCGAATTTTCGTGGGACAGGGCGACTGGCGCCCTGACGTCCAGATTCGATTTGAAAACAAATTCGTGAAAGCACGAGGCTTTTAGCGTGTTTAAAGCCATTCTTTGGAAACTTTGAAATGGACGCAACAGGTGAGATAAAAAGCTTTTTGTGGAGGGCTGTGCTTCCATCCTGAGCATTCTGTTAGCAAAAGACACGGCAAACACGTGGGAAAGAGGCTGCTAAGCTGAATCTTTTTTCCTTTTTCTCGCTATTAACTTTAAAGACTCCGATTGGTCAAATTTGTGTTAGCAGAGCAAAGGCCTCTCTCCCAGCTAATAATGCTCGCTAGTAAAGAACTGCGGGTCTCTACCAAAACGGTCAGACTTGTGGCCTTTGCTAGTGTGCCACTTAGAGCCTGTCTCCTTCTGAACCATCAGAGGTACTGCTTATCTCGCTCACAACGAGTGAAGTGCGGGTGTACTTATTTGTCTTGAGTCGGCTGTCTAAACATTTGACATATTCCGCCACGCCCAGTCGTGGCACGGAGTCAGATGGGTTTGGCAGACCAGCAAACATGTCCACCTGCACACTGGAATCCACCGGGGTTTCAGAGGCTGATAGGAAAGTACCTGTGTTCCGAATTAACAGAACGCGAGACCGCTGCTGTCGCGTAGGGCTCTAATATACGTTTCTCAGCACCCTGTTCTTTCAAACCATATTTTTCTATTTTGAATTGTAGAGTACAGACGCATGGTGGTGGCGTAGCTTTGTGCCATAACCCGGATTCACGTGTATGAAGTCAGATAAAGCGATTAGTGTTCTGGTTAGTGTCGTGTGTCTGTCCCCAGGTGATCACTTTGTACACCATAGAACCCATGTTAGTGAAAGCGTTTGTGGAATAAAAAATTTTGTAATGTTTCTTTCGTCATTTTTATTCTTTTGTAATGTTAAGAATGAATAAATCTAGTGTCATTTAGATCACAACTTTTCCCTGAGTTCTGATTAACAGTTCCTTCCCATTTTATTATTACAGTCTAGATTAGAAACGTAAGCAGAAGCTTTTAATTTGGCGTCTCCTGCCAGGATCTCTTACTTTATAAACGACAGTCTTTTAACCTTGGCAAAAGATCTTGCAGAGAACCCGACAAAATTCTGGTCTAAGCCTTCCATTGAGTCTCTTGTTGACCAGTCTAGTGTGGCAGTCGAAGACAGCAAAACGAAAGCCCAAGTTTTAAATTTCACGGTCAAGAAATTGTTCACACAGGAGAGTCGTACAAACATACAGTCATTTGACCATCGGATGGACTTCCATATGCACGACATAGTAATGTGCATCCCTGGCATAGAGGAACAACTGAAAGATTAGTAAGCAAATAAGTTACCAGGTCCAGATGGAATAATAATTCGGTTTTACTTTACGGCCTTGGCTCCTTACCTAGCTTGCGTTTGTCGTGACTCTCTCGCCCGCCACAAAGTCCCAAGCGGCTGGAAAATGGTGCAGATCACACCTGCATATAATTAGGGTAAGAGAACTCACCCAAAAAACTACAGACCAGTATCTCTAACTTCGGTTTGCAGCAGAATCCTTCAACACACTCTCATTTGGAACATAATTAACTTTCTTGAGACTGAGAAGCTTATGTCCACGAATCAGCAAGGTATTAGAAAGCATCACTCGTGCGAATCTCAGCTTGCCCTTTTCTCACATGATACACTGAGAACTACGACTGAAGTGCAACAGGCAGATTCCATATTTCTAGACTTCCAGAAAGCATTTGGCACGATGCCCCACTGCAAGCTGTTAACGAAGGCACGAGTATACGGAACAGTTCCACAGACATACGAGAGTAGCTGGAAGACTTGTTAAGTAATAGATACCAGTATGTTGTCCACGACGGCGAATGTTCATCAGAGACACGGACATAGTGAGGAGTGCGCCAGGGAAGTGTGACAGGACCTCTTTTATTCTTTGCATACATAAATGATTCGGCGGACAGGGTGGGCAGCAATCTGCGGCTACTTGTTGTTGATGCCGTGGTGTGCGGCAAAATGTCGAAGTTGAATGACTGGAGGAGGAAACAAGATAAACTAAACTAAACTCCATGCGAATAGGCTTCGGACGGCCAAACGGTAGCGACCGGCCGCCGTGTCATCATCATCCCACAGGCATCACTGGATGAGGATATGGAGAGGCATGTGGTAGGCATGTGGTCAGCAGGCCGCTACCTCTCAACCAAGTAGCTCCTCAGTTTACCACACAAGGGCTGAATGCACCCCGCGTGCCAACAGCGCCCTACAGACTGAATGGTCACCCATCCAGTGCTAGCCTAGACCGAAAGTGCTTAACTTCGATGATCTGAAAGGAATCGGTGTTACCACTGCGGCAGCACCGTTGGCAGGAATCAAGACGACTTAGACAAAATTTCTAGTTGGTGTCATGAATCTCAGCCAGTTCTAAGCGTGGAAATATGTATGTTAACGTCGATGAGTACGAATAACAAATCTGTAATGTTCGCTCACACTGTTACTAGTATCCTGCTTGGCACATTCAAGTAGTTTAAATATCCAGGCGCAACTTTCTGCTAAGTGGTATGAGATGGAACGAGCATGTGAGTACTGCGGGAGAGAAGGCGAATGGTCGACTTTGGTTTATTGGGAGAATTTTAGGAAAGGGTGGTTCACCAGTGTTGGAGACACCGCGCTTAGGACGCTTGTCTGACCTATTCTCGAGTATTTCTCGAGTGTTTTGGATACGTACCTTGTCGGATGGAAGGGAGACATCGAAGCTATTCAGAAGGGTGCGGCTAGATTTTTTACCGGTATGTTCGAACAACACGTAAGTGTTACGGCGATGCTTCGGGAACTCAAATGCGAATCCCTGGAGGGAAGGTGACGTGAAACACTATTCAGAAAATTTAGAGAACCGGCATTTGAAGCTGACTGCCGAAAGATTCTACTGCCACCAGAATACATTACGCATGAGGACCAAGAAGATAAGATTCGAGAAACTAGGGCTCATACGAAGGCATATAGACATCCGTTTGCCATTGACTCTAATTGCGAGTGGAACAGGAAAGTAAATGACTACTGGTGGTATGGGGTACACTCCGCCATGCTCCGTACGGTGGGTTCAGGAATATCTAAGTAGATGTAGACGTAGGAAGTATACATACAACATCGTGCCTAGCAACTGCACAGTTTGAATGGCACAAGCAAGTCTCTGTGTGGAAATTTTCCAAAAAAAAAGTGGGGGGGGGAGGTTCAAATGACTCTGAGCACTATGGGACTTAACTTCTGAGGTCATCAGTCCCTAGGACTTAGAACTACTGAAACCTAACTAACCTAAGGATATCACACACATCCATGCCCGCGGCAGGGCACCAATCTGCGAACGTAGCGGTCGTACTGTTCCAGGCTGTAGCACCTAGAACCGCTCGGGCACCCCGGCCAGCAGGAAATTTTTCAGAATACGATATCTCGTAAGCGATTCGCACAAGAATCCTGCAACAAACACCACTGACATTCTAACTAACTCTACTTTTAGTTTTGTGATGTCAGTAGCCGGTATTTCATTTAAAAAGTCCTTGTTCATACAAAATATGCGTTCTAAGTATTGATACCATCCGTCTATTGGCTACCAATACGAGCTCCTGACTATCAATCCATTCTGTGAAAACCGCACGTCAATAGCAGTTACAGTTGCAGCAATATCTTCGGTTCAAGTCACACAGTACGGTATCTTGAAAGGCACTACATTTACTACCAAAACCAAAAGAGCCAGGGAAGAGCAAAGCGGAATACGCTCCGAACACGAGTGACTCATTGTAGTATTCTGCATCAGACATCTCGGAATTATTATACAACAAATGCCTAGTATTTGGTATAGAATTTAAAGACGTAAGTAACACAGCTGAATTAGAAATACGAGGGTGGGTCAAATGAAACCTTAAATATCTTTTTAAATATTATATAGTGTGCAGAAGTGGTACAAAGTTGTATCACTTTTGAATATAATCTCCCACACGCTCAATGCAAGTGCTCCAGCGCTTACAAAGTGCATAAATTCCTTTAGAAAACAAATTCTTTAGGTAGTCCGCGCAACCACTCATGCACCGCGTGGCGTACTGTAATATTGTTGCATTAAGTTGAGGTGTAAGCGGTGATGATATTCAAGACCATAAAAGTGAGTTAAAGGCTGTGAGCTGTCTGGGAAAGTTAACCTTGCATTACTGAGCAACTGTTTCACCAGGTATCCAGTCTAGCCTACCAAATTCCCAACCAGACTAACATTAATTACAATCTTTTAATCGTCATACGACAACCGGTGATATATATATATATAGACACACAGGGTGTTACAAATGGTACGGACAAACATTCAGGAAATATTCCTAACACACAAAGAAAGAAAATATGTTATGTGGACATGTGTCCGGAAACGCTTACTTTCCATGTCAGAGCTCATTTTATTACTTCTCTTCAAATCACATTAACCATGGAACGGAAACACACAACAACAGAACGTACCACCGTGACTTCAAACACTTTGTTACAGGAAATGTTCAAAATGTCCTCCGTTAGCGAGGATACATGCATCCACCCTCCATCGCATGGAATCCCTAATGCGCTGATGCAGCCCTGGAGAATGGCGTATTGAATCACAGCCGTCCACAATACGAGCACGAAGAGTCTCTACATTTGGTACCGGGATTGCGTAGACAAGAGCTTTCAAATGCCCCCATAAATGAAACTCAAGAGGGTTGAGGTCAGGAGAGCGTGGAGGCATGGAATTGATCCGCCTCTGCCATCCGTCGGTCACCGAATCTGTTGTTGAGAAGCGTACGAACACTTCGACTAAAATGTGCAGGAGCTCCATCGTGCATGAACCACATGTTGTGTCGTACTTGTAAAGGCACACGTTCTAGCAGCACAGGAAGAGTATCCCATATGAAATCATGATAACGTGCTCCATTGAGAGTAGGTGGACGAAACTAAAATGAGCTCTAACATGGAAATTAAGCGTTTCCGGACACATGTCCACATAACATCTTTTCTTTGTTTGTGTGTGAGGAATGTTTCCTGAAGGTTTGGCCGTACCTTTTTGTTACACCGTGTATACAGAGAATTTAAATAAAAAGAAATAAATCAGTTTATATTTGGAAATTTATTTTAACATTGATCATTGAAGTTTCAGCATATATAACTTGATTCATAACTAAACTGGAGCCTTCTTTAGGATTGTGAAAATGTGAGTTTTTAATCTTACAGAACACATCAAACACGGAGCCAAGATTGGGAGACTGCATACAACACTGCATTCATAAAATAACACACGAAGAACGTTGAAACATATGCAAGAGGAAATTAACCACTACCAACCGATTCAATTTTCACCCAAAGAAGTTACGTTCGTAGCGCAATCCTGTCCGTCATGTAATTACCACTCACTGGTGTACTAAATTCATACTAACTCTCTGTGAAATCTTCGAAAAATGGCTCTGAGCAATATGTGACTTACCATTTGAGGTCTCCAGTCCCCTAAAACTTAGAACTACCTAAACCTTACTAACCTAAGGACATCACACACATCCATGCCCGAGGCAGGATTCGAACGTGCGAGCGTAGCGGTCACGCGGTTCAGGACTGAAGTGCCTAGAACCGCACGGCCACCGCGGCCGGCGTGCGAAATCTTCCCGAAAAGAATAGCTGAGGGCTACTTTGATGATTACACCACATGCTTCACGTGGTCAACTTGGTTTACACAAAGAGTGTAACTCCACAATAAATTTGGTAATTAAATTAGATCGAAAAGCAATTTACAAAAGAAAAACCTCGAACTGGTTACTAACGTCTTACTATTAACCTGATGGGTCAAACAATTGTATACGCACTTGGTACTGGTCTCACAAAGTACACCCCACGTGGGTTGAACGTAAAGAAAAGTTGCTATATTGAAAAATATTGTCAAGACGAGACGTTATAATCTCAAGCACATTCGCATTTAAGATTGATGATCTTAGTTACAGTTAGTGATCAACACGTGGCTCCACTTTACTCACAAAGTAGTGACAAAGCAACTACTGGAAGATATTCTGAACTTCACACTCGAAATACACTGCGTTGCAATTTAAGGTATCATTAGATATTTTAGAGCTAAACCTGAAATAAAGGTGATTAAATTTTCAGTTAGGCTGAACTTAAGAAATCCATTGTCCTACGGACTTAGCAGACACGCGCTTAGCCGGAGATCTTACAACTTCAGACGCTCGCCGCAGAGAGACTGACCTGTGCCACTACCGAGCGTGCTTAACATATACAAACGGAAGTGACCAGAGAGTTAGCTTCCTATAACAACATTACAAGGGACGGACAGACCATATTAAGAATAGGAACCTCTCTGCTTTTAGAAAGCGTAGCTACCTGTTCTGACGTTGGTCCTACTGTTCTCTAGCAGACAGGCTTGTCTGCTACCATCAAGCATGCAACTAGAAATACATTTGCTCATTCATCCTCTCACACAGAAGGGAAGGTGAATGACAGTATCTTGTCATATACAGTATATAAAAGAAAGCGGATGTAGGTTCCGTATGAGACTGTGTGACATGAATTACATATAAACTGTGCAGTAGTGGGACAGATCGTTCTTGTTTATGTGTAAAAGTAACACGTTTCACTTCTCAGTCTCCTCCCAGATAGTCAGAAACACCAGAGTAAATTTAGACGAGGAATTTATGCCGTAAATGACAACAGATTTAAGAAATTAACATGAAAGGAATCCAACAGAGACGTTTCATAACCTCAACGCTCCGGGAAAAGACTGTGCAGGGAATTTTCTGGCCATGCTAGGAGATTCCCAAGCAGGCTTCTCACACCGAACTTAAACCAAAAATGTAAAGAAAAGGCAAAATGTCACCAGCTACTTACTAAAACACAATAATTTCAACACATCTTTAGAATCTACTAATTTGAAAGAGAAAAAAAAAACAATCTGTGACACCTATTTAAAAGATAGTGTAGGCCTAATTCGGTCAGCAAGTAAAAACAATGGTTCCTGTGTCATTAATATGAAAACAATTTCTGGTTGTTACCCTTATGGAGTTCACCAGTATTTGCTCATTGCAAGAGCCAACTGATCACAGGAAAATTTGTGACTGTTTATTAACAAGTAAAATTTATGAAAATAGCAAAGGTGCCACAGTATTTAAAAAAAAACATGAAAATAACATCAGTATTATAAAGCAGAATATTACAATGCACAATCCGCAAAAACAAAAAAAAGATAAGAGAAAAAACATGTTTTACATAGTGGTTATAGCAAAAAAATTCCATATCTTATAAAACTAATAATTTGTAGAATTAAAATAACTTTGTGCCACTAATTTAATCACACTACTATATTTCAGTTGGTTGGCAAACAATGATCACTTGGTCATTATACTGAAACTGCAATTAATTATGTGATTGTTACCCTTATGAGGTTCCTCACTATAAATATGCCCCATGCAATGGCTAATCGATCACATTCCAATGAGCATGAATAGCTATCTGACTGATAAACGAAGCAATGCCACAGGAATGAATTTTCGAAACAAATTATCACAAATCTAATACAACACACACAAACAAACATTGAGAAACTAAACAGCTCTGAAAGTACGGTAGTCAACATGCAAAAAAAAAAAAAAAAAAAAAAAATCAATAAATAAAACACCTGCAAAATACAAGAGTCAGTCTAATAAAAACCACCAATAAATCGAACCCCAGCAAAATACACGATCAAAGTTCCTCTGAAAGAACACACGTATATGCATTGGACTAAAACCGTATAATCACTGTTCACTGGCACACTCAGTAGTTCCACTGTTCCGAGGC
Organism: Schistocerca piceifrons; assembly: GCF_021461385.2. Classification (NCBI taxonomy): domain Eukaryota; kingdom Metazoa; phylum Arthropoda; class Insecta; order Orthoptera; family Acrididae; genus Schistocerca; species Schistocerca piceifrons. The sequence continues at coordinate 1,073,557,627 of NC_060139.1, forward strand.
ACAACATAATGGGGGGGGGGGGGGGGGGGGTTCGTCACCGCGCTGTCAGTAGGGATTTTTTGTCCATCTGTTGCGTGCAATCCCGGCGTCTCTGCCCTCTCATGAAGTTTCCCTTGGTGGCCAGTGTCACGTATATCTCGATTTGGTTCCATGTTTGTGTTGTCAAATTCGTGCGGTATCCTCGTTTGACACGCCAGGTTGATATTCCTGGGCAGGGATGACACTTAATGGCTCTTCTTTCTGCCACCCTTAGCTACCACAGAACATCGAACCATGATTTACTGTCTCTTGACAGTGGACATCCGCCAGGAAATGTTGCTAGGCGTCGTTGAAGTCTGCCAGTTTCTCTGGACAGTACGTGCCAAAAGGCTCCACGCCCCTTGTGTTGTCAAATTCTTAAGTTATCCTCAATTGGCTCGCCAGTTTGATATTCCTGGGCAAGGATGACACTTAATGGCTCTTCTTTGAGCCACCCTTAGCGACCAGAGAACATCGAACCATGATTTACTGCCGCTTGACAAATGGACTTCCGCCAGGAAACGTTGATAGGCGTCGTTGACAGCACCTGTCAAAAGGCTCCACGCCCCTTTCTCCCCTGTCTTCTGTCGTTTCATCGCTGCTGTCTCGTCACGGTCGCGTGCATGTGGTGCGTTGCTAGCAGATGGATTTCCGCGCGGTGGACCGCTCGGCCTTCTCAGGTCATCACCTCCACGAAGGGTCGCACTGGTGCGGCCGGCCATTAGCTCCGGGTGCAAGGGAAAGTGTTTGCTGCGTACCCTTCTTTTGTTGCCGACCGCGCTCCCGAAATGGCCCGGTTGACAGTGTGTCCTGCTGGGAAACCCGCCTGTTTACAACAAGTCCTCCTCCTCGCTGCTCCCGCTGTCTCGTAAGAGTTAAGCCGGTTTGCTTTCACGTTCTCAACTGCATTCACAGAAATTGTTCATCATAGTTTTGTGATTACAAAATGTCATACATAATACCACTTAGTATTGTCTTTCACAATTTATAAGAACAAAGGTGAGACTTAATATTTTTTTTTGCAACTCAAAAAAAGTTACATGAATCGACAATATAAAAATAAAAGTTAAATGACTTGACAATATAAAAAGTAAAAGTGAAATGACTTTACAATACAAAAATAAAAATTAAATGAGCTGACAATATAATATCTAAATCCACATCACCAATGGGGTTCTCTTGCGTTTTAAGAAATCAAATGCTACTTATTAATTCACTAAAATAAATAGGATTATGCCTTGTGCAAGTACAGGTCAGGGAAGCATAGGGTTTACATGTTATTTACACACACACACACACACACACACACACACACACACACACACACACATGCACACCTTTTGTCTGTACTACGAACTAACTACCCATAAACATGTATTACTCAAAATTCTACTTCAATCCACTACTAGTTAATCCTACAAGCTACTTCAATGCTACTTCAACACAGTGTTTATACCACTACAACATTGTTCTAATTTGTTCTCTTCTTGACGCTCGTAGCATATGTCTTGTCACATGATAAATATGGAGAAACTTTCCTTAAACATACATAGTAAAAAGAACAATGGTTATTTGCACGCCAAAACATTTATACCAGTTGACACACCTGATAAGAGACTCACAATTATACATTTATCGTACTCATATGTTTATACATAAAACAGTAAGACAATTTCATCTAAAATTCCGTTAGCACAAGAATTAATCACACAGATGACTCTGAGAAGGGTAAAAATATTTTCATCCTACAGGTTATATTACATTTTCTTACCCATTTTGTTCCAATTTCGTTCCATCTTTAAGTTACCTTTCGCTTCCAAATCAGTTATTTCTCCTGTAGTGGTTATTCCTGATTCATTCCTCATGAATGGCAAAATTGTGGTCTCCTCTATTCTGTAAAACAGTTTCATCTTAACATATTGAACTTACAACAGACACAAAAGATCCGAATCCTCCTGTAGTTTAAATGACAAATGTTTTGCTTCATCCTTTTTACATTAAACCAAGCTTTCCTTAGATCGCATAATCAAAATTATTTACTCTTCCTCTACCTTCAACAGAGAAATCTCTTCAGTTCAACTCATATAGGATGCAGTGCATCTCGCAACAATAAAAACAGTAAGCTGTAATGCTCACAGCATCAGCAAAACTTTTCTAGGACAAGTATTAACGCAGAATAACTTTTCAGGCTGTGGCTCAACATCAATCAAGACTACAAAAAGGATCCATATTTCTGTTCCATTCTCCATTGACTGGAAAACTGCTCGTCATTTGACTACCACAATAATAATTCAGGGCCACGTAAATTACACAAACCACAATTCTTCTTTCACCTTGAAGGGAATCAATCCACTTACGAAATCCACAGATAGCACTTTACGTACTCAGCTGTAAAGAACAAACAAGACATATATCATCAATATTAACATATTAGCGTTTATTGGGAAGCCATTGGTTAAACAATCGTATTATCGCATCCTGTTTTCAAGATTCCAAACTTACTCATTGCCTTCTCAGAGTTCTCCTATCTTAAAATATTCATACAGCACGCATACTATAGTAAGAGATCCTCATTTATACTGACAGATATAGAATAGTAACAGATAGATAGTAGCACTGAAAGCAGAAAATCTGAAACAAGGCTACTAAGAGCTGGGGACCTGGGTTTGCCAGACCCATAATACCCACAGTACTAGTTTTGCATTAATTCAACACAGATCTTGCTTCTCTCAGGAGCGACTCTTTTCAATTAACACAGAAAGCCATAAACAGCATTTCACTCGTTCACAAAGAAACGTTCTATCTTCACATTTGGACCAACCTAAATCCTAATTGCACAAGAAAAAAATACTAAAAACATCACTTCAATCAATGACATAGAAACATCTTTATAATTATTTTTACCAACATATTATTCAAAATGCATTTATCACAACTGTAAACTAATCAATTGTTTCTCTTCACCGTCTTCTCTACTCCTCACTGTCCTTTCTACTCAATGTATGGTTTTACGTTTGACACATGGTGTAGCCCTTTTGATTTCTTCGATCGACGAGTTTCAACTTCTATGGCGTTTTCATGGGGAATCTTCCTTATCCGGTATGGGCCATTAAAGAGATTAAAAAATTTCTTGCAGGCACCTGACCGTTTGTTAGACAGCTTGTGTGATCTGATAAGAACTTTTTGTACTACATGAAACATTGTTCTTCTCCCGTTTTTCTTATACACCTTGACTCTGGCTTCTGCTGCACGCTTGATATTGCGTAAAGCAAAGTCAACAATTGCGTTCCGGCTTAGTCTCGGCTCTAGTGGCTAAGGCACCACCTCTTTGATTTTGCTCGGGGCTCCTTGTTTTTTAGCACAGTGATTGGCGGAAGCTGTGTTGACGTATCAGGCAACTCATTAATTCTGGTTTGAAATCCTTTTAGGTGTATGTCCCACGATCGGTGATCAGGACTGCAGTATAACCTACATAATTTTCCTAATTCGCCCATAATACGCACACTGGGGTTCGAGCTGGGGTGAAACAGAGATATATATATAGGTTTAATTCTTATCCTTCGAAGCATCCGCTGCCAGTATTGCGATCTAAATCGTGGTCTATTATCAGAGATAACCCTTTTCACACGCCCAACTTCATGCAGAAACTGCTTTGCAAATGCAGTTGCCACTGCCCTTCCTGTTGCTCGCCTAAACGGAGTCAGACACACAAACTTGGAGGTTAGCTCCACCGCTACAAAAACATATGCAAAACCTGCTTTAGATCGTATTAGTGGCCCAAATAGATCCACGGCCGTGAGGTCACAAAGTTTGCTTGGTATTATTGGGTGCAATGATGCAGCATACGTCACTGTGGCCGCATTTGCTCGCTGACAAGGTCCGCACACTCTAAGTACACAACGCATACGCCGTAGCATGTGATTAAAATAGCATGTCTCCTTCAGTTTTTCACAACATTTCTGTGCTCCGAAGTGACCATAACTCAAACGTATGTACCACATAATTTTGTTAACGAGTTCCTCCGGAATCACCAACACCCATCTGGAGTCGTCCAGGACTCGTTTCTTGAATAGTATTCTATTGCGCACTAAGTAGTACTGGCGTATTCCTACATTCTCCTTGTCCTCCCACTTCTTCTTTATATCTTTCCCCCATGAACCATGGACCTTGCCGTTGGTGGGGAGGCTTGCGTGCCTCAGCGATACAGATGGCCGTACCGTAGGTGCAACCACAATGGAGGGGTATCTGTTGAGAGGCCAGACAAACATGTGGTTCCTGAAGAGGGGCAGCAGCCGTTTCAGTAGTTGCAGGGGCAACAGTCTGGATGATTGACTGATCTGGCCTTGTAACATTAACCAAAACGGCCTTGCTGTGCTGGTACTGCGAAAGGCTGAAAGCAAGGGGAAACTACAGCCGTAATTTTTCCTGAGGACATGCAGCTTTACTGTATGATTAAATGATGATGGCGTCCTCTTGGGTAAAATATTCCGGAGCTAAAATAGTCCCCCATTCGGATCTCCGGGCGGGGACTACTCAAGAGGACGTCGTTATCAGGAGAAAGAAAACTGGCATTCTACGGATCGGAGCGTGGAATGTCAGATCCCTTAATCGGGCAGGTCGGTTAGGAAATTTAAAAAGGGAAATGGATCGGTTAAAGTTAGATATAGTGGAAATTAGTGAAGTTCGGTGGCAGGAGGAACAAGACTTTTGTTCAGGTGATTACAGGGTTATAAATACAAAATCAAATAGGGGTAATGCAGGAGTAGGTTTAATAATGAATAAACAAATAGGAGTGCGGGTTAGCTACTACAAACAGCATAGTGAACGCATTATTGTGGCCACAATAGACACAAAGCCCATGCCTACTACTTTAGTACAAGTTTATATGCCAACTAGCTCTGCAGTTGATGAAGAAATTGATGAAATGTATGACGAGATAAAAGAAATTATGCAGGTAGTGAAGGGAGACGAAAATTTAATAGTCATGGGTGACTGGAATTCGTCAGTAGGAAAAGGGAGAGAAGGAAACATAGTAGCTGAATATGGATTGGGGGGAAGAAATGAAAGAGGAAGCCGCCTTTTAGAATTTTGCACAGAACATAACTTAATCAAAGCTAACACTTGGTTCAAGAATCATAAAAGAAGGTTGTATACCTGGAAGAATCCTGGAGATACTAATAGGTATCAGATTGATTATATAATGGTAAGACAGAGATTTAGGAACCAGGTTTTAAATTGTAAGACATTTCCAGGGGCAGATGTGGATTCTGACCACAATCTATTGATTATGAACTGCAGATTGAAACTGAAGAAACTGCAAAAAGGTGGGAATTTAAGGAGATGGGACCTGGATAAACTGAAAGAACCAGAGGTTGTAGAGAGTTTCAGGGAGAGCATAAGGGAACAATTGACAGGAATGGGGGAAAGAAATACAGTAGAAGAAGAATGGATAGCTCTGAGGGATGAAGTAGTGAAGGCAGCAGAGTATCAAGTAGGTAAAAAGACGAGGGCTAATAGAAATCCTTGGGTAACAGAAGAAATATTGAATTTAATTGATGAAAGGAGAAAATATAAAAATGCAGTAAATGAAGCAGGCAAAATGGAATACAAACGTCTCAAAAATGAGATCGACAGAAAGTGCAAAATGGCTAAGCAGGGATGGCTAGATGACAAATGTAAGGATGTAGAGGCTTGTCTCAATAGGGGTAAGATGGATACTGCCTACAGGAAAATTAAAGAGACCTTTGGAGAGAAGAGAACCACTTGTATGAATATCAAGAGCTCAGATGGCAACCCAGTTCTAAGCAAAGAAGCGAAGTCAGAAAGGTGGAAGGAGTATATAGAGGGTTTATACAAGGGCGATGTACTTGAGGACAATATTATGGAAATAGAAGAGGATGTAGATGGAGATGAAATGGGAGATACGATACTGCGTGAAGAGTTTGACACAGCACTGAAAGACCTGAGTCGAAACAAGGCCCCGGTAGTAGACAACATTCCATTAGCACTACTGATGGCCTTGGGAGAGCCAGTCATGACAAAACTCTACCATCTGGTGAGCAAGATGTATGAGACAGGCGAAATACCCACTGACTTCAAGAAGAATATAATAATTCCAATACCAAAGAAAGCAGGTGTTGACAGATGTGAAAATTACCGAACTATCAGTTTAATAAGTCACAGCTGCAAAATACTAACGCGAATTCTTTATAGACGAATGGAAAAACTGGTAGAAGCGGACCTCGGGGAAGATCAGTTTGGATTCCGTAGAAATGTTGGAACACATGAGGCAATACTAACCTTACGACTTATCTTAGAAGAAAGATTAAGAAAAGGCAAACCTACGTTTCTAGCATTTGTAGACTTACAGAAAGCTTTTGACAACGTTAACTGGAATACTCTCTTTCAAATTCTGAAGGTGGCAGGGGTAAAATACAGGGAGCGAAAGGCTATTTACAATTTGTACAGAAACCAGATGGCAGTTATAAGAGTCGAGGGGCATGAAAGGGAAGCAGTGGTTGGGAAAGGAGTGAGACAGGGTTGTAGCCTCTCCCCGATGTTATTCAATCTGTATATTGAGCAAGCAGTAAAGGAAACAAAAGAAAAATTCGGAGTAGGTATTAAAATTCATGGAGAAGAAGTAAAAACTTTGAGGTTTGCCGATGACATTGTAATTCTGTCAGAGACAGCAAAGGACTTGGAAGAGCAGTTGAACGGAATGGACAGTGTCTTGAAAGGAGGATATAAGATGAACATCAACAAAAGCAAAACGAGGATAATGGAATGTAGTCAAATTAAATCGGGTGATGCTGAGGGGATTAGATTAGGAAATGAGACACTTAAAGTAGTAAAGGAGTTTTGCTATTTAGGGAGTAAAATAACTGATGATGGTCGAAGTAGAGAGGATATAAAATGTAGACTGGCAATGGCAAGGAAATCGTTTCTGAAGAAGAGAAATTTGTTAACATCGAGTATAGATTTAAGTGTCAGGAAGTCATTTCTGAAAGTATTTGTATGGAGTGTAGCCATGTATGGAAGTGAAACGTGGACGATAACCAGTTTGGACAAGAAGAGAATAGAATCTTTCGAAATGTGGTGCTACAGAAGAATGCTGAAGATAAGGTGGGTAGATCACGTAACTAATGAGGAGGTATTGAATAGGATTGGGGAGAAGAGAAGTTCGTGGCACAAGTTGACTAGAAGAAGGGATCGGTTGGTAGGACATTTTTTGAGGCATCAAGGGATCACAAATTTAGCATTGGAGGGCAGCGTGGAGGGTAAAAATCGTAGAGGGAGACCAAGAGATCAATACACTAAGCAGATTCAGAAGGATGTAGGTTACAGTAGGTACTGGGAGATGAAGAAGCTTGCACAGGATAGAGTAGCATGGAGAGCTGCATCAAACCAGTCTCAGGACTGAAGACCACAACAACAACATCTTTCAATACTGCGTCCTTATCCTGTTCGTCCGCTATACTCCCTAAAGAGGTGGAAACAAAGTTCTCGAACGCTACATTCTGTAAGTATAGGATGCTAAAATTATTTTCACCGAGTTCCCCTTCTTCTGTGTGAACCAAACCTATAGGAATGCGCGATAAAGCGTCAGCAACTACATTTTTCTGTCCCAGAATGTATTCTACAGTGAAATTATATTCCTGTAGGTATAGTGCCCAGCGTCCTAGTCTCCCATGCGTGATTTTTTTGCTTATAAGAAATTGGAGTGCACGATGGTCAGTGTAAACCCTGGTGATCCTTCCAAATAAGAAATACCTAAATTTTGAGAATGCCCAAACCATCGCGAGTGCTTCGAGTTCCGTCACAGAATAATTTTTTTCACATCGAGAGAGCACCCTGCTCACAAACGAGATTGTTTTTCAAGTTGTAATACGATCATTTCCTTCCGTTTGAAACAGTACCGCACCTAATCCTGACAAGGAACTGTCCGTCATTAAACAGAATTCTTGTGTCAGGTCGGGATGCACGAGGATGGGAGCTTCTACCAATGCCTTTTTCAGTTTATAAAATTCATCCTGTGCCTCTTGATCCCAGACCCACAAATCGTTCTTCCCTGTTAGTCCACATAGACGGGGTGTACCAAGTACACTAAAATTTATAAATCGCTTATAAAAATTACACAGGCCTAAGAATGCTCGCAACAGTTTTCTATTTGTCGGCATTGCACACTCTGCTGTCGCCGTAATTTTCTCCGGGTCAGGTTGTATTCCATTTGCTGTGACAATATGGCCTAAGAATTTTATCATCTATTGTCCGAACTGTGACTTTTCTAAGTTGACTGTTACACCTGCCTTCTCAAAATCATCCAGTAGTCTGTTCTGAACGTCGTTATGATCCTCCCACGACTTTTCCGCAATTAATATGTCATCCACGTAAATTGTCACTCGCTGTTTCAAATCATCAGGCAAAATGCCATTTAATCCCCTTATAAAAGCAGCTTATGAGACGTTTAGTCCGAACGGGAGAGGCCGGAATTGGAAACAATTTCCATAACTCAGGAACGCTGTATATAATCTGAAAGATGTGTGTACCACGATTTGCCAAAAACTCGAACGGAGGTCGACGGATGATAGTACCTTTACCCCGTGGAAACGTTGTAAGAGTTCCTCAAGGCTCTCAAACCTGTCCGTTTCCGACATAATAATTGAGTTTATCTGTCTCGAGTCTAGTACCAAGCGAACCGAGTTGTCGCGTTTTGGTACGACAAGCAAGGGTGAGTTATACGGGCTTACTGCCCGCTCAATTATTCCTTGTTCCAACATCTTTTTTATTTCCTTCACCACCTGGGCTTTATGCGCCACGGGAATAGGATATGGTCTAACAGAAAAATTCTGATGGTCACGTACTCTGAATTGGTAAGTAAAACCGTTAATCGGCCCCGGAGCCTCAGGAAATACCCGTTCATGATTCCTAAGTAGGCAATACAATTTCACCTTTTCCCTGTCCGTGGTTCTGACACCCGCGATGCTATTTCTCAGAGCATCAGCAAAAACAACATCTTTCCCCTGCTCACCAGACGTAGAGCACGACTCACTTACATAGTTCACGAGTAGCTCTAGTCTGGGTTGCGACTCGGTTAGAGCTTGAAATTTTAGGCAACTGATTTCTGGCTCGACACATAATATGCATTTAACAAATACTAAATTAATTGGCTAATCCCCAGCTTGAAATGTCATTACTCCTCCACCCATGTCAATTACTGCATGGTGGGCATTCATGAAGTTATTTCCCAAAATCATTGCCACATTCAGCATTGGGAGCAAAAGAAGTTGTACTCAAACTCTCTTCCCTGGAAGGAAAAATTAAGCCGAGTCTGCCTTCGGATTTCTAAGCTCTTACCGTAGATTACGCCCTTCACCTTTATTCCTCGCACTTGAAAAACGGGCCAAGTCCCAGTCCCTTCGCATTTTTGAAATGCTGCCTCGCTCACTATGGAGTAAGGGCTTCCAGTGTCAATGACACACTTAAAACATATTTCGTTTACTGCAACTGTCACGACTGGATTTATTCCCGAAATTTTAGCACTCGTAGTTTCTTGTAACAAATCCTCTCTAATATCTTCCCTCTCTATATACCGTATGCACTCATTTCCCATGTCGCTCATTTTTTCCGATTGGGCGCCTTCTGCGCTGATCGTTTGTCATTGCCGGTTTTGTTCATTTTCATTACGTCTAGGGTTAGCCGGCCGAGTTTCAACATCATGAGGTGCTCCGCCTACAGTCCTATTCTCACCGTGTTCACCGTAGTATCGATTCTTGTTGCCGTAACTGTTGCGTTCACGGTACTGTCCACGTCCTCGACCATTTCCGTTGTTCCACCTGTGTTCGCGACTGTTACCCCAGTTTCTATACGGCCGGTCCCGATTATTGTTCCGTTCGCGCCGCGACGACCAGTCACGCCGTTGATTAGTACTACAGCCACGACTGCGATCGCGCTGCTGTGCCCCGTAATAACTTCGTGCCTGATTAGGCGGGCATTCTCCTGTATTGTATTCCAACTCTTGGAGAAGAGTCTTAAATGTTTCCAAGTCCTCTTTGCATCGTCCAGCAAGAATGACGTGGCGCAAGTGCATCGGCAATTTGGTGATGCATATCCTAATTAGTATGGGTCGTATAAAAATTGATCTGCCTGCAGCATGTGGTCGAATAGGCGTGCTGAGCTGCCGAAATCAGACTGATTCAAATTTGGCAGCATAATTATGCCAAACTTGACCCTATCTTGTGCCGCTTCCGACCAATAGGCGGACAGAAAGGCTTGTCGGAATTCCCGAGTGGAGTTGCAGTGACGCGCTGCCGACCTCGTGCGATTCGCCGGTTCGCCTTCCAAATAGCCACACATATATTCTATCTCATGTGAATCTGCCCAGTCGGGGGGAAGGCAGAATTCAAATTGCTCGAGCCATGCTCGTGGATGTATTCCTTTTTGCGAATTTCGAAATATCTCAAACTTTGTCACCGTAAGGAAATGTTTGAAATCAAATCCCCGCATTTCCTCCCGGCGAGGCCCTTGAATGTTTCTATGTTTCTCATGTCTGCCCCTCAAAATACATTCTTCCCTGTCGTCAAAATCTCCCTCGTGGCCGGAGTCCCTCTCTGCACTGTGCGTACGGCTACTTTTAGTGCTATTGACGAGTTCGGAATCACACCCAATGCGGCTTTCCAGATGCCCCACCCGTTCTTGTAATTCGCCTGTTACGGCTTTGTGCAGCCTGTTCACTTTGAAGTGTCCCTTCTGAAATCTAAGAAGCGAACGCACTTCTTCAGTCTCTATGACTGCTACCGGTGTAGTATTGTTATCGCTCTCCATCACCTTCATCGTGTCTACAATTTCCACTAATGCCGAAATCTTATCCTGTATTTGCCTGTTGTCCTCTGCCCCAGTCTGCTTCAATTGTTCTACTTGCTGTTCGAGTGTGTGAATCGCTTGACTGTTGTCTGCTACTGTGTTGCTAATGGACACGGGACAATGCGTTTCTGCCTCCTGGACCCTCGAGAGTACCTGCTGGTGTTCCCTTTGGCATTCTTCTCTCAGCGCTTGGATATTCCTAAGTAGCAGTTCTTCGCTCTCTTTCGATTCTGCATCGCGACTCCGCTTGCCCTGTTCTAAGTCTTACAGACAGTCATCGATTTGCTCAAATGTACGGCCTAATTCTTTCATAATATCGCTTTTTAATTCACTTGCCAGATTGTTTATTCTTTGTGAGATATCATCGGACACTCTCTGCATCGACTCGTTTACTTTATTTGTCTGCTGGATTAGTTTTTCGTCTATTTGTTCACCTAGCTCGCGGATCGATTTTTCAGATTTCTCTGTCATTTGTTCGCCTAGCTCTCGGATCGATTTTTCAGATTTCTGCGTCATTTGTTCACCTAGCTCTCGAATAGATTTTTCAGATATCTGCGTCATTTGTTCACCTAGCTCTCGGATCGATTTTTCAGATGATTCTTTTTGTCCTCAGAACGATTTTTCTGATTTCTCTACGTTTTCTTTATTTTGTTGAAACAAGGCTATCATGAGTTCTGCCAAATCAATTTGGTTAGTAGGAGGCAAATTATTTTCTGGCTCTGCTGTGAGCCCATTCGTCCTGTTTTGCATTTCGTCTGAAGTATTCCCCATTGCATTTTCGGAACCGTCCGACGCATTAATATTCTAAATCAAATTATCCCCTTGGTCCATGTTGCTTAAGTTGTTGGACTGCCTACTTTTAGCTCGGTTACATGTCTGCATTAGTTCAATTTATACCCGGTACGCAAAACACTAATCACAATAAATGTATCCCCCAAAAATTGCGACAGTTAAACGAAAGGTACCCAACCTAGTACGCACTTCTTCACACGCGAAAGAAATTTTTATCTTTGATCGAAGCAGTGCAATTTACAAGCGAGAAAAAAAACACACACATATAAAACACACAAATATAGAAAACAAAAGAACAAGGCAAACAATGCTTTTCAACAACGCCGTGACTCATTTGAAAGTCTGCTCAGAAACAACGCAGAAGTTGTTTGAGCGCTGCAGGGAAAAAAAAAAATTAAGATTATACAACGCTCGCAATCTAACGTTTCAGAGATTCCAGAGACCAGCGGAACCACAGAACAGGGTCGCCATGTGTAATGTTGTTGCATTATTTTGAGGTGTAAGCGGTGCTGACATTCAAGGCCATAAAAGTGGGTTAAAAGCTGTGAGCTGTCTGGGGAAGTTAACCTTGCATTACTGAACAACTGTTTCACCAGGTATCCAGTCTAGCTTACCAAATTCACAACCAGACTAACATTAATTATAATATTTTAATCGTCATATGACAACCGGTGATATATATATATATATATATATATATATATATATATATATATATATATATATATATAAAGAGGACCGAAATAAAAAGAAATAAATCAGTTTATATTTGGAATTTTATTTTAACACTGATCATTGAAATTTCAGCATATTAAACTTGATTCATAACTAAACTGGTGCCTTATTTAGGATTGTGAAAATGTGAGTTTGTGGTCTTACAGAGCACATCAAATATGGAGCCAAGATTGGGAGACTGCATACAACACTGCATTCATAAAATAACACACGAAGAACGTTGAAACATATGCAAGAGGAAATTAACCACTACCAACCGATTCAATTTTCACCCAAAGAAGTTATGTTCGTAGCACAGTCCTGTCCATCATGTAATTACCACACACTGGTATACTAAATTCATACTAACTCTCTGTGAAACCTTCCCGAAAAGAATAGCTGAAGGCTACTTTGATGATTACACCACATGCTTCGCGTGGTCAACTTGCTTTACACAAAGAGTGTAACTCCACAGTAATTTTGTTGATTAAAATAAATTAGATCGAAAATCAGTTTACGAAAGAAAAACCTCGAACTGGTTACTAACGTCTTACTATTAACCTGATGGGTCAAACAATTGTATAAGCACGTGGTACTGGTCTCACAAAGTACACCCCACGTGGGTTGAACATAAAGAAAAGTAGGTATATTGGAAAATATTGTCAAGACTAGACGTTATAATCTCACGCACATTCGCATTTAACATTGATGATCTTAGTTACAGTGACTGATCAACAAGTGGTTCCACTTTGCTCAAAAAGTCGTGACAAAGCAACTACTGGAAGATATTCCGAACTTCACACTTGAAATACACTGCGTTGCAATGTAAAATAACATTAGATATTTTAGAGCTAAACCTGGAATAAAGGCGATTAAATTTTCAGTTAGGCTGAACTTAAGAAATCCATTGTCCTACGGACTTAGCAGACACGCGCTTAGCCGGAGATCTAACCACTTCAGATGCTCGACGCGGACAGACTGACCTGGGCCACTACCGAGCGTGCTTAACATATACAAACGGAAGTGACCAGAGAGGCAGCTTGCTATACCAACATGACAAGGGACGGACAGACTATACTAAGAATAGAAACCTCTCTGCTTTTAGAAAGCGTAGCTACCTGTTCCGACGTTGGTCCTATTGTTCTCTAGCAGACAGGCTTGTCTGCTACCATCAAGCATGCAACTAGAAATACATTTGCTCATTCATCCTCTCACACAGAAGGGAAGGGGGATGACAGTATCTTATCATATACAGTATATAAAAGAAAGCAGATGTAGGTTCCGAATGAGACTGTGTGACATGAATTACATATAAACTGTGTAGTAGTGTGACAGATCGTTCTTGTTTATGTGTAAAAGTAACACGTTTCACTGCTCAGTCTCCTCCCAGATAGTCAGAAACACCACAGTAAATTTAGATAGGGATTTATGCCGTAAATGACAACAGATTTAAGAAATTAACATGAAAGGAATCCAACAGGGACCTTTCAGTACCTCTTAATCAGAACGGGACTTCTTTCCTCCCATTGCATCTTTGAGTAGTCCAAACATATGTAAATCACTTGGGGCAGGGTTTGGTGAGTGTGGTGGATACGGAAGACACTCAAAATGCAGGTCTGTGATTGTTGCAACTGTTGTACGGGCAGTGTGGGGCCTTGCATTGTCATAGTGCAAAAGTACCCTGCTGACAGCAAATCACGTGGCTTTGATTTGATTACAGGCCGCAGATGATTTTTATGAGGTCTGTGTATGATGCACTGCTGACAGTGGTCCCTCTTGGCATGTAATGCTCCAAAATGTCGCCTTTTTTCGCCCCAAAAAAGAGTCAGCATAACCTTTCCTGTTGATGGTTCTGTTCGAAACTTCTTTGGTTTTGGTGATGAGGAATGACGCCATTCCTTGTTCGCTCTCTTCGTTTCCTGTTGGTGGAAGTGAACCCAGGTTTCGTCCCCAGTAACGATTCTTGCAAGGAAGCCATCACCTTCTCGTTCAAAGCGCCGAAGAAGTTCTTCAGAAGCATCAACACTTCATTCTCTCATTTCAGCTGACGTGGCACCCATCTTGCACACACTTTGTGAAAGTGGGGTACATCATGCACAATGTGGTGTGCTGATCCATGACTAATCTGTCAATGCCATTCAGTGTCACTTGGCGGTTTTCCATCACAATGGCTTCATCTGCTGCAGTGTTCTGTGGAGTCACAACTCGTTTTGCCTTATCTGGACGAGGAGCATCTTCCACTGAAGTCACACCATTTGCGAACTTCGTACTCCATCCGTAGACTTGCTGCTGTGACACACATGCATCACCGTACTGAACCTTCATTCGTCGATGAATTTCAATACGTTTCACACCTTCACCACGCAAAAACCGAATAACAGAACGCTTTCTTCCTTGGGGCAAGTCGCAAGTGGGGCGGCCATCTTTATACTGACACTTCGACGGTATGTGCGCATCTGCACTATGCTGCCACCTACAGGAGTTTATGCACGCTGTTTGTAGCACGCTTACCAACTTACGGGTTAACGGCGCGAAATTTCGATTTGTTATTACAAATTTAGGGTTTTCATTTGACTCACCCTCGTGTTATATGCAGCCAGTACATTTGTGAAACTAAAATAGAAAATCCTGGTAACCTGAAAACTAGTGTGAATAATGTATCGAATCCCAGTTCCATATCATTTCGCCCCCTCCGTTACCCCATCCTTGCCTCGGCGACCACACTATTTCCAGTTCGATCAGCTACAGAGCACTTGCCGCTTAGTGATGCACATTTGTGAGCCAGGTTGAAACTTGTGTGTGCCTACAGTGATGGCTACGTACCAGGAGCCGGTGGCGCTGTGGGTGGGGAACATGTACGGACCCAGCGCATTGGCTGCCGGCGCAGCACTGGGGGTTCTGCACTCCAGCCTCGTGGACACGAGCGCGATGGCGGACGGCGTGCCCGCTGACGTGGTCGCCAACGCAACCGTCGCCTGCGCCTGGGACACCTGGTGAGTTCTTCATATGTTGAGGCCGCAATGGCCATGAGCTGCAGAAGGGAATCGATTGCGTGTGTGACTCCTAAGGGACCAAACTGGTGAGGCCATCAGTCAGAATCGATTGCCTTGAAGCACGTGGGCACTACTATTGACATCTACTCCTTGAGTGCAAGGTCGCAAGTTCAGTCTTTAGTAAGTCTCACTCGAAAATACTGTGTTAACAATTTTGATAGGGAAAATATAAACTTTTAATGACTCACCATGTGCATCAGGAATGAAGGTAGAAAAGAGTGTGCCGCAGGTACAGACATCAAACTTATATGGTATATATGTAGTAGACTTCATAAAATGAATATAGTCAACACTCAAGACATGTTCAGAACAAAACATTGTCTAGCACCACGAACATCTAATGAAAAATGGCGTGTCACAGTGATCACAAGGGTTCGCACCATCAAGACTGAAGGCGAACTCCTTGGGAGATACAAATCGCGCAGAACGTTCAGCTACGTATCAGCTCCTAAAGAATGCCTACAGAATCATATTGGTGTAACGGGATGATGAAAACTGTTGGAATGTGACGGCATGTAACCGAACGTGAAACAGTCTGTCGTGGAGCTCACCGTGAAACTGGCTACAGTTTAAGGTGTAGCTGCAGATCGTGCCATAATATGTTTCATATTCACGGAAAAACGAACATACAGAAGCTGAATTTGTCTAGTGGTTTCATATGGTATGGATTGCAATATCACGCAGTGTTCAGGACGGATAATTTGCTCTAAAGGAGTATAATTTTTATGTGCATACCAGCAACAAAGCAAAAGCAAGTTATTTTGACCAGCTATTGTCCAAAAGCAGTGCTCAAACCATAGTTGTACTTTCACGCTCATTTTCCCAATCTTGCTTCCTGTGAGTTAAATATTCCCTACTGCCTTTGTAAGATCAGGCGCACGAGAAACAATTGCAGGAGGCAGAGCACCTCGCAGAACAATAGCTTTAGAGCCATTACCACCCAGATTAACAGTCGGCATAATTGTATACGAATGCGTTAAAGACATTGATGTTGCCTTATCTTGATACAACTCTGTTGGTAGCTCTGGTTTCCAGGGTACCTCTCATATGAATGTCCTCTTCAAATCTCAGTTAAAAACATATTCCCTACTGAACAGTGGAATACGTTTGTTTATCTCATGTACGTTTGTTTTTCTCATGTACAGATGTCAACTTGATGCTTTGAAATTTCATCGTCATAGGTCTTCCAATTCCGTAGCGCTGTTTGAAGTTATGCAACCACCTATTGAAATCACTGTAATCTATGTCGCGCGCAAATTGATGTGCATAACGTAGTAGGTCACTATCATAAAAATCCCGTAAATGGTATCGAGTATCCTTGAAACCTGCAAACACCAGTTTTTGTAGCAAGGGCGCCTATCCTGCCTTGTATATCAGCAGTTTTTCTTATGAATTGCTGCGAACTTATTCATAACTGTTTTCTTACTACAGTCAGTCCCACAAGAGAGTGTACGCTGTTATCTGTATGAAATAAAAGGCACTATTATAAATATATGTTTACACAAAAATACATGTTATTACTAATTGCACAATTACCTAATAGTCAATCCAATCGCTACGCTACGTTTAAAATTAGGGTCTACACTTTCTTGTGGAACTGACTGTATGCTACGACAGATCTTCCATGTACATAATTATATTTAGTACCCGTTCCTTGGACAATTATTGTCTTTTACTACGTTTCACTGGAGACGGTATTTGTGGCCCCCTGTGCAGCAAGGATGATAAATTACATGCGTCGACAACTCTTTCAGTATCACTTTAAATTGCTAAATGTGCATTACCATCATTGTGGTCCTCATGTACGTTGTCTTCACAGTCGAGCGTATACGACACCGCACATTCCTCTGGCACATCTTGCAGAAACGCTAACATTTCATCCGTCACGTCTCCCTTACTCTACAAAATTCCTGGGTTCCTTTCTGACAAAGTATCAACTTCGGTAACTGATGCTGTAGATATAATGCAATGTTTGCCTTGTTTACGGTTGTCATTGCTCTGCTTTCTATCAAGATCACTAGCACTGTGGCTCTGTTGTTGACATAGTCGTCGACTAAGTAGTTGAGCTATGATCGGCAGCCTCATGATGCGATCACCACTGCGTACCCCCCAGTCTCGTCCCCTGTTGCCATTAGCAGCCAATATTGTGGTGATCAAAATGTATGAGACAGGCGAAATACCCTCAGACTTCAAGAAGAATATAATAATTCCAATCCCAAAGAAAGCAGGCGTTGAGAGATGGGAAAATTACCGAACTATCAGTTTAATAAGTCACGGCTGCAAAATACTAACGCGAATTCTTTACAGACGAATGGAAAAACTGGTAGAAGCCGACCTCGGGGAAGATCAGTTTGGATTCCGTAGAAATGTTGGAACACGTGAGGCAATACTGACCCTACGACTTATCTTAGAAGAAAGATTAAGGAAACGCAAACCTATGTTTCTAGCATTTGTAGACTTAGAGAAAGCTTTTGACAATGTTGACTAGAATGCTCTCTTTCAAATTCTAAAGGTGGCAGGGGTAAAATAAAGGGATCGAATGCCTATTTACAATTTGTACAGAAACCAGATGGCAGTTATAAGAGTCGAGGGACATGAAAGGGAAGCAGTGGTTGGGAAGGGAGTGAGACAGGGTTGTAGTCTCTCCCCGATGTTATTCAATCTGTATATTGAGAAAGCAGTAAAGGAAACAAAAGGAACATCTGGAGTAGGTATTAAAGTCCAGGGAGAAGATATAAAAACGTTGAGGTTCGCCGATGACAATGTAATTCTATCAGAGACAGCAAAGGACTTGGAAGAGCAGTTGAACGGAATGGACAGTGTCTTGAAAGGAGGATATAACATCAACTAAAGTAAAACGAGGATAATGGAATGTAGTCGAATTAAGTCGGGTGATGCTGAGGGAATTAGATTGGGAAATGAAACACTTAAAATAGTAAAGGAGTTTTGCTATTTGGGGAGCAAAATAACTGATGATGGTCGAAGTAGAGCGGATATAAAATGTTGACTGGCAATGGCAAGGAAAGCGTTTCTGAAGAAGAGAAATTTGTTAACATCGAGTATAGATTTAAGTGTCAAGAAGTCCTTTCGGAAAGTATTTGGAGTGTGGCCATGTATGCAAGTAAAATATGACGATAAACAGTGTAGAGAAAAAAAGAATAGAAGCTTTTGAAATGTCATGCTATAAAAGAATGCTGAAGATCAAATGGGTAGATCACGTAACTAACGAGGAGTTATTGACCAGAATTGGGGGAAAAGAACTTTACGGTAACACCTGATTAAAAGAAGGGATCGGTTGGTAGGACACATTCTGAAGCATCAAGGGCTCAACAATTAATTTAATATTGGATAGAAGCGTGGGGGCGGCGGGCATAAAAATCTCGGAGACCAAGAGATGAATACAGTAAGCAGATTAAGAGGATCGTAGATTGCATTAGATGTTCGGAGATGATGAGGGATGCACAGGAAAGAGTAGTGGCCTGAAGACTACAACAACAGCACAGAAGGAAGAAACCAACAAAAGGAAACACTCGCCGCATGAGGCGCCAATCTGCATGCGCGCCGCAGGCTAAAACAAAAACGGCACAGTCAGCGCCATGATGGTGGAGGCGAGGCGAGCAGGGCTCGGATTCCGAGAGATGTCTGCCCCCTCCCTCCGCTGAGGTGCTCCGTCACAATTCTTTTTTTGCACTTTAAAAATCAACAATAAAATGAACCCATACGGCAAAAACGAAGAATCAAGCGAACTAAAAGGATCCATTTTGCCTGCTGTGATCACCTTATCGAAGCGGGAGACCAGGAAGAGGCGGTCGTCATTTCAACAGTCACCATCAGTCGTCAACCGTCGGTGTCCGGGGACGCTGCACACAGTCAGAGAACGTTACCGTATGGGGATCGTGGAAACATTCAGCTTCTTCTCACACCAGGCCAACAGAATCAAGACCCCAAATAGTTAGCAAAAAGGTACCACTATTGCGTTCTGTTCGTTAATACAATGAACTCGTCCATCATGCATTGCCGCAAATTTAGGTCTTTCTTTCCGCCGTCGTGATACATGTAATGTATCGCCATTCTCTTTACCCAGTAGACCACATTCATCCAGGTCATCGAGAAATAGACGTCGTTGGGATGAAAGAGGTCCATGGGCACAATCGAGGCAAGGGAGGAGGGGACGCAGGACGCAGTGTCTGGCGGACCAGTTTTTAGCACTCGCTTGCAAGTCCACAGTTCGGTCAGTATTCGTCCGTGTCTACTGTCGCGCAACGGAGGAACATGGGAGCGTTTGTGAGGTGAGTGGAATGGCATAGAGCCAGCGTCGGATCGGAAATTTCTCGTTAGTGACCACATACCACGTCGACCGAGCGAAATTGGACAGGAAGAGCGCATGAATGACTCGCCAAACGCTCGTCCAGTCAGGGATGGGGTATCGTCGTACATCTACGTACGTCTACATCTGGATGATTGCTCTGCTGTTCACAATTAAGTGCCTAGTAGAGGGTTCGTCGAACAATCTTCAAGCTATTTCTCTACCGTTCCAGTCTCAAACACAGCGTGGAAAGAACGACATTTAAAACTTCCTGTGCGAGCTCTCGTATCTGTTATTTTGTTATGACGATCATTCCTCCCTATGTAAGTGGGCGCCAAGAAAATATTTTCCCACCCTGAGGAGAAATATAGACATTGGTATTTCATGAGAAAATCCTGCCGCAACGAAAATCGTCTTTGTTGTAATAACTGCTACCCGAATTCACGTATCATATCCGTGGTGCTTACTCCCCTATATCGCGGTAGCACAAAACGAGCTACCCTTCTTTGAACATTTTCGACGTCCTCCGTCGATGCTATCCATTCCGGATCCCACAC
This sequence comes from Schistocerca piceifrons, assembly GCF_021461385.2. Lineage (NCBI taxonomy): Eukaryota > Metazoa > Arthropoda > Insecta > Orthoptera > Acrididae > Schistocerca > Schistocerca piceifrons. The sequence continues at coordinate 1,073,577,927 of NC_060139.1, forward strand.
CACGCAGCAATACTCAACAGGAAGACGTGCAAGCATAGTATAGCCAGTCTCTTCAGTAGACCTTTTGCACTTTGTAAGTGTTCCGCCAATAAGTAACAATCTTTGGTTTGCTTTACCCACAACATTAACTATGTGGTCGTTGCAGCTTAAGTTATTCGAAATTGTAATCCATAAGTTTTTAGTTGACTTTACAGCCTTTAGATTTGTGTGATTTGTCGTGCAACAGAAATTCAGCACATACATTTTGGTATGTGGAAGACTTAACACTTTTTAGTATTTAGAGTCCATTGCCACTTGTCATAGCGTAGGGATATCTTGTCTAAATAGTTTAGGAATTTGTTTTGATCATCTGATCAGTTTATAAGACCTTAAATGACAGGATTGTTTCGGTTGGCAGGAGAGCCAACACCGTGTTACTAGAAGGAGGCGGAAAGGCACGCGTTTTAGCTCACGCAGGCTGGCGTGAGGTCTGGAACAGGACAAGGAAATTAGAATCTAGAAAAACGGACGTAGCTGGTGGAATACTTAACTAATCCATTAATGGTGAACTTCAGTCTTGACCGTACATGATTCAATATCAATAGTAACTGATAATGGCGCCTTGCTAGGTCGTAGCAAATGACGTAGCTGAAAGCTATGCTAAACTATCGTCTCGGCAAATGAGAGCGTATGTAGTCAGTGAACCATCGCTAGCAAAGTCGGTTGTACAACTGGGGCGAATGCTAGGAAGTCTCTCTAGACCTGCCGTGTGGCGGCGCTCGGTCTGCAATCACTGATAGTGGCGACACGTGGGTCCGACGTATACTAACGGACCGCGGCCGATTTAAAGGCTACCACCTAGCAAGTGTGGTGTCTGGCGGTGACACCACAAGGATCATCTGCGAACTATCTAAGAGTACTTCACAGATTGTCTCCTAATTCGTTTATGTAGATGAGGAACAATTGAGGGATTAAGAACTATCTAAGAATCCTTCTCAGATTGTCTTCTAAATCGTTTATGTAGATGAGGAACAATTGAGGGTTTAAGAACTATCTAAGAGTCCTTCTCAGATTTTCTCCGAAATCGTTTATGTAGACGAGGAACAATTGACGGCGCATACCACTTCCTTGGGGAAAGTTATATATCCCTCATGCTTTACTCGATGACTTCCCGTCAATTACTACAAACTGTCACCTTTCCTCTATAACTGAGTACACCGCAGTCGTCGTCAGGGAACGGAGCTGAAGAACACACGAAGAAGCTCCATTATCTGCAGAATCGTGCTCTCAGTCTGGCTCCGCATCTACCAAGAGGCTTCCTATCCGGACCACTCCACCATATCGTGAAAGTCCCACACCTGCATGACCGATCCGATTCGGAACGACTGCCCGTACATTTTATTCGAAAATAATGCAGGGACCAAAGGAAAGGACATTGAGCTGAAAGATTCAGCGCAGCGTCGCAACAAGATGTGCATAGCCCCTCGCTGCATAGGCAGCCTCTATAGACGGAAACCGAGGAGCTAGAAGAACGAGAAGACCGCATCATCGCGTGCGCGGGAGGCAGAACATCGTGCTGCGAACTCCACCTTCTTCGGAGGGCCAAGACACTCTGTGAAGTTCTAGCGACAGCGGTAGATAAGACCAGACACGTCCCGGACTCCGAAGGATCAAGAACCGCTTCAACTGTCCACGACGGGAAACGCCTGGCGTGACCGCCGCCGCTCCTGCTGCCCGCAGAGTTGTCCTGCCGTCTTCGCCATAAGCAACACCCGCGGCTGCGCCACCAACAGCCCTTCACAACAAACAGCTCGCTTAGTTTATTCGGCTGCATGAGAGCTCCTCACCTCGTAGCACAATGCCAGTTCCTCCTCCCTGCTCCTCGACATACACTAGTGGCCATCAAAATTGCTAAACCAAGAAGAAATGCAGATGATAAACGGGTATTCATTTGACAAATATACTAGAACTGACATGTGATTCCATGTTCACGCAATTTCGGTGCATAGATCCTGACAAATCAGTACCCAGAGCAACCACCTCTCGCCTTTATAACGGCCTTGATACGCCTGGGCATTGAGAAACTGAGCTTGGATGGCGTGTACAGGTACAGCTGTCCATGCACCTTCAACACCATACCACAGTTCATCAAGAGTAGTGACTGGCGTATTGTGACGAGGCAGTTGCTCGGCCACCATTGACCACACGTTTTCAATTGGTGAGAGATCTCGAGAATCTGCTGGCCAGGGCAGCACTCGAACATTTTCTGTATCCAGAAAGGCCTGTACAGGACCTGCAACATGCGGCCGTGCATTATCCTGCTGAGATAGAGGGTTTCGCAGGGATCGAATGAGGGGTAGAACCACTCGTCGTAACACATCTGAAATGTAAGGTCCACTGCTGAAAGTGTCGTCAATGCGAGCAAGAGGTGACCGAGACGGGTAACCAATGGCACCCCATAACATCACACTGGGTGAACGCCAGTATGGAGATGACGAATACACGCTTCCAATGTGCGTTCACCGCGATATCGCCAAGCACGGATGCAACCATCGTGATTAAACAGAACCTGGATTCATCCGAAAAAATGTTTTGCCATTCGTGCATCCAGGTTCGTCATAGTGTACACCATCACAGGCGCTCCTGTCTGAGATGCAGCGTCAAGGGTAACCGCAGCCATGGTCTCCGAGCTGATACCCCATGCTGCTGCAAACGTCGTCCAACTGTTCGTGCACATGGTTGTTGTTTTGCAAACGTCCCCATCTGTTGACTCAGGGATCGAGACGTGGCTGCACGACCCGTTACAGTCATGTGGATAAGATGCCTGTCATCTCGACTCCTAGCGATACGAGGCCGTTGGGATCCAGCACAGCGTTCCATATTACCCTCCTGAACCCACCGATTCCTTATTCTGCTAACAGTCATTGGATCGCGACCAACGCGAGCAGCGATGTCGCGATAGGCCACTATCCGACCTCTATCAAAGTCGGAAACGTTATGGCACGCATTTCTCCTCCTTACATGAGGCATCACAACAACGATTCACCGGGCAACGCCGGTCAACTGCTGTTTGTGTATGAGAAATCGGTTGGAAACTTTCCTGTCAGCACGTTGTAGGTGTCGCCACCGGCACCAACCTTGTGTGAATGCTCTGAAAAGCTAATCATTTGCAAATCGCAGCATCTACTTCCTGTCGGTTAAATTTCGCATCTGTAGCACGTCATCTTCACGGTGTAGCATTTTTAATGGCTAGTAGTGTATTTTCTAGGACAAACGGTTTGCAGTTACCAAGATGTGAAGATAACCCATTGAATACAAGGTCCCAAAAGGACTGTGATGTTTACGGCATTCGACGCTCCACGTATTTATCACACAATGAGAACAGCATGAGGCTGCCGAGTGTCCTTGAATTGTTTAGTCGACGAGTAACTCACAACGGAGCCACGGGGCTACTGTTGTCGATATGAGGCAGAGCAATGGCAACGAAAAACAAAGTGAAATCTACAACATCGGTTGCTGTTGTTGACATTTCATTAGAAATGAGCACAAGGAATTTCACCGAGTTAGAAAGAAGTGGCAGATGAAATATTAACGTTTCTGCTAGATTAACCAGAGGGATGTGTGGTGTCGTATGCGCTCGACTGTGCGGGCAGTGTACATGAGGAGTAAAATGATAGCGATAGGTGCTTAATAAGTGAAAGTGATATTGAAATAAGAATCGAACCGTTACGTTCATCATTCTTCTCGGACATGGAGCCACAAATGCCGTTTCCAGTGAAATCAAGTGCATGACAATCGTTGTTCAAGGAGCACTAAACATAATTACATGTATAGAAGATCATCCGCAGCACAGCAAAAAAAAAAAAAAAAAAAAAAAAAAAAGCGATATGACCCTGTACAGTAGTACATAAGAAAAACTACGAGTAATCAAGGGAGGACAAGGCGCACTTGTTACAAAAACTGTGTTGCCGTCTTTCAAGGCCGCACGATATAATTTACATCTACATCTACATCCATACTCCGCAAGCCACCCGGCGGTGTGTGGCGGAGGGTACTTTGAGTACCGCTATCGGTTCTCCCTTCTATTCCAGTCTCGTATTGTTCGTGGAAAGAAAGATTGTCCGTATGCCTCCATGTGGGCTCTAATCTCACTGATTTTATCCTCATGGTCTCTTCGCGAGAGATACGTAGGAGGGAGCAATATACTGCTTCACTCCTCGGTGAAGGTACGTTCTCGAAACTTCAACAAAAGCCCTTACCGAGCTACTGAGCGTCTCTCCTTCAAAGTCTTCCACTGCAGTTTATCTATCATCTCTGTAACGCTTTCGCGATTACTGAATGATCCTGTAACGAAACGCGCTGCTCTCCATTGGATCTTCTCTGTCTCTTCTAACAGCCCTATCTGCTACGGATCCCACACTGCTGAGCAATATTCAAGCAATGGGCGAACAAGTGTACTGTAACCTACTTCCTTTGTTTTCGGACTGCATTTCCTTAGGATTTTTCCAGTGACTCTCAGTCTGGCACCTGCTTTACCGACGATCAACTTTATATGATCATTCCATTTTAAATCACTCCTAATGCCTACTCCCAGATAATTTATGGAATTAACTGCTCCCAGTTGTTGACCTGTTATATTGTAGCTAAATGATAAAGGATCTTTCTTTCTGTGTATTCGCAGCACATTACACTTGTCTATATTGAGATTCAATTGCCATTCCCTGCACCATGCGTCAATTCCTTGCATATCCTCCAGCATTTCAGTACAATTTTACAATTTTCCATTGTTACATCCTCTCCATATACCACATCATCACCTGCAAAGAGCCTCACTGAACTTCCGATGTTGTCCACAAGGTCATTTATGTATATTGTGAATAGCAACGGTCCTACGACACTCCCCTGCGGCACACCTGAAATCACTCTTACTTCGGAAGACTTCTCTCCATTGAGAATGAGACGCTGCGTTCTGTCATCTAGGAACTCTTCAATCCAATCACACAATTGGTCTGATATTCCATATGCTCTTACTTTGTTCATTAAACGACTGTGTGGGACTGTTTCGGACGCATTGCGGAAGTCAAGAAACACGGCATCTATCTGTGAACCCCTGTCTATGGAACTCTGAGTCTCGTGGACGAATAACACGAGCTGGGTTTCACACGATCTTCTTTTTCGAAACCCATGCTGATTTCTACAGCGTAGATTTCTAGTCTCCAGAAAAGTCATTATACTCGAACATAATACGTGTTCCAAAATTCTACAACCGATCGACGTTAGATGTGCGTGCTACCGAGCCACTACGTTACGCACGTCATAGATTACAGTGATTTCAAGTGAAGCAATGGACGGTTGCTTAACTTCAAAATGTGCTACAGAATTGAATGACGTAAGAAAACGAAATTTCAAACAAAGCGTCACCTTGGCGATGCATAGCAAACTGCGGAACCGGCCCGAAAAGTTGTAGATGAGATAAACAACAGTATCCTATCGTTCATTAAGGAATTTGTTTTCAACTCCGACAATTGGAGATTTGAAGAGGACGTGTCTGTGAGAGGTACCGTGGAAATTAGACGTACCAAGAGATTTCTATCAATATCTGCTAACCTTAATGCCTCAACGCATTCATATACAATTATGCCGACTTTAATCTGGTGGTAGATTGTCTTGAAAGTCATTTATTGTGGTGCGAGAAGTTGGAGAGTCTCTCCCCAATGATTGTTTCTCGTGTGCGTTATCTTGCAAGGGAAGTGGGGAATATTTAACTCACACCAAGCAAGACTTGAAAATGGGCGTAGACGAACTTCAATAAGTGTATGAGCACTGTTTTGGACAATAGCTGGTCAAAGAAACTTGCTTTTGCTTCATTCTTGGTTTGCATACTCCTTTAGAGCAAACTACCCCTACTGAACGGTGTGTAACAGTGCAGTGCATAACACCTGGAACCACTGGACAAATTCAACCTCTGATACTTTGTGTTTTTCGTGCCTATAAAACATATTGTCGCACATTCTGCAGCTACACCTTAAAGGATAGCCAGTTCCACGATAAGTTCCACGCCAGACTCTTTCACTTTCGGTTTCATGCCACCACATTCCCTCAGTTTTCATCACCCGTTACACAGGTATCATTCCATATGCATTCTTTGAGGGCTGATATCTAGCTGAATGTTTGCAGCTCCCAAGGAGTTCGCCTTCTGTCATGATGATGCTAATCTTCGTGATCATCGAAGCGCGCCATTGTTCGTTAGCTGTTCATGGCGCAAGTTGCTGGTTTGTTTCGAACATTTATTGAATGTCGACGATGTCCATTTTGTGAAGCATTATACAAACATCCCATAGCATCGCGGACATTCATTGCACGTCACCCTCCTGATGCACGTAGTGAGTTATTAGCAGCTAATATCATTCCTGTTACAACTGTTAACACAAAAATTTCAAATTAGCCTTACTAAATATTGAACTTGCTACCTCTTACTCAAGGGGCTCCTTTTAGAAGCTTGCTTTATTTAGTTATTGTAACAGTTCTGTTGTAAAAGTGTGTTTCATCACGCTTCGTCACAGGATACAAGAAATACCTCTGCCATCCCAAGTTTCCTGGACCCGCTGGAACCAACTTGCATCATTAAGAGAGAAAAGTTTCTCCTCTTTCACCATGCTTCATTTCATATCTCCATGGACAAATGGCGAGAGTCAGCTGCTTGCTGGCTATGGTACGGATACCTTTGAGCCACCAAACAGGAATGTGAGAGTTCAGCCTTGGCGGGGTAGTACCATCTGTGCTATTCCCCCAGCCTCATGGTTCTTCCCGAATGAGCGACGTGGCGCCCTGGAAGACTCACGTTACGATGTCTGTGGCGTAGCAGTTCGCGGTTATTGGTGAGAACTCTCCACGATCGTATCAGATCAATTCGTTCTGGATTCCGACAGTAGCTTCCTTTCAGAGTAAGTGAGAAGCAATAACAATCATAGTAAGCCATATTTTTCAGGGTGCATTCTATATTCTCTTCCGAGCAAATTTGCCGACTTTTCTTCGCACTTATTTACCCGTTAGATAATTTCTTCGCATAAGAGGTTATCTTTTCTTGTTGGTGATTTGCTTCCCGAATACTACGAATTGTTTTTGTGTAATTCTTTTAACAGTGGAATTTTATTGTAATTTATCTTTAATGTACCCATGTACATAGATTGTTATAGTGACTGAGTTCATTACCGTGTGCACCATCAGTGGCACATTCGTTAGGAGATGAAGAGAACAAATGTGGCAAATCTGTTTAAAATGTTACCCACACATTACTAGTAATCAAAAATAGCGAACGGTCCACTTTCATTTTTTGTCGATGTTGTCTCATTTATTGCAGGTCCAGACACAGAATGCAAAATCTTACACAACTGCCAGCAGCTCAGCCGCTCGTCTACAATTGTGTATCAACTGCTCGCCATCCAGTGACCTGGGGTACCATACTCGGCTACATATTTTACGCCAAACATTTTCCCAGCATAAAAAGCATCTGGTACGGCTACGGATTTATGTTCAAGCAGAAGTCGCTGTACCTTATTGCAACCGTGTTCTTCCACTTAATTCCAGCCATTATTGCAGACACGTTTCTGTGTCTCAAGGGGACGAAACCAATGTAAGTACTTCATCCCGTTATGTACTCACACTTTTTATTCCGCATGACACAAGGCTGTAACGTATTACTATATTTACGACGTTTCTCATGGAGCCATATACGTTATCTCGCATTTCTCGCTGCTTCTCTCACACAAATAATGATAAAATTTCCGAAATTCAGGGTCGCCACCAGCCCAAGCGCTTCCTATCCATTTAGAAGAAAACGGAGCTGGAAAATTATTAGTTTAATTACTTTAAGAATTTAATTACCACTATTCAAATTTCCTTAAGTAGCCAGATAAATAGCACTCCATATCGTGCATGAAGTAACTTGATTAATTCAGTATTGGAAATCGAAGTAAGTGGGTAAGATCAACACCACAGAATTTATCTTTCACGTCGATTGTTTATTGTAACTAAGTGTTTGGTTGCACATACCAGCTACACCTAACTGGTGGCTGACTAGAAATATTTTAGTAAGAATTACGTGAGAATGGAACAGAGCACAATTTAACTACAGCAAGAAGAAACGCAGAGAACGGGGGTGGGAGACAATGATACTATCATCTCCTTTTGCATTCGTACCAGTGAGATTCGCATTACGATTCTATGCATGCACTATTCTGGACAGAGGTTTAACCAATGGACGAGGTTGTGCGATAATTATTCAACATACTAACTGCGCCTGCTGCCTACAAACTGCCGAACTACAGCACGTGGTGCATTCTGACTCAAACTGTTGTGCCGCTTTGTAGAAAGTGCACGAAAGAACAGATATTCTTGTAGAAATTAGGGCTCATTAAACAAGCAGACTGTTAAATAAGGTCTATTGTAGTGCCGTGGTGGACCAGAAGGGTCATTTATTACCAAACACGTGGCACAAAATCGACACACAAAGACAAACGCAACTTCCACTAATGAAAGATTAAAAATCATACTCGCATCACACGCTTCAGTTAAGCTGAAGTTCTTCAGTATTTCAACTCTTAAACATAACGAAGTCCTAACTCAACCTGCTTCCTATCACTTGAAACCCCCTTTAAGAGCTACGATCCGTATTCACCAAGCGTTCACCGAAGAGTCGCCCCTTTCTCTTTCGAGATTACCTAGTTCCCCGTGCAGCGGAAGCTACCAGAGAGGTAGCCCTCCGTTACCAACCTCACACACAAAAACAGTCTTTGACTAAGATGGGTAAACCTCTCTGTTCAGGTATTCGAAACTTAAGTTGGTCATCCTGTGCTCTCCTTCGAACGAGAAGCAACATCGTCTGCTCCCAGCAGACGATGACCAACTCAGTGTTTCCCACAAAACAAAACCGAAACTCCACATTAAAACACACATATATTGTTCAATACGCCTTATTTGAGTGCTCAGTCTTTCTGGAAGAGTTTATGAATTGAGCTAAAATCAGGTAGTAAAGCGAATAAGTTGTACCTAATTCGACAAGCGTCTTATGAAAAGACTTCACAGAGACGTTTCATAGCTACATTGCTGAATTTACTGTTTAAATTTTCTGAAGACATATGTGGCTAATAAAGGTATCCAGTTTAAATGATAAATATTTCTGGTAAAACAGTGACGTAAATGTGTCTTCTTAGGACGATGTAACTTCTCTAACCATAATTCTGTGTGCTTAACAGTAACGATGTAGCAAAAGTATTTGAGAACACAATTGATAACTTTATTATACAACAGAAATATTATCATTTATTTTGCTTCATTTTTAGTTTGAATTCACTGAGCACCAATGGAGCACAATATTATACCCGCAGCCACAAAATAAATACTAAATATTACACTTATCTGCACTGCAGAAGACGTTTGGACAACACAAATCTCGTCCGCATATGGTATATAATCTCAAAACGAATCACTTATGCGAACAGCAACACTTTGTGTCGATGAACATTATTCGCCGAATTTTTCCATGCATTACTTAATTTGAAGAGTTTCGACGGGCTGCTAATAAATTTCATTTCAGATATAGTCTAACCATTAGTCGTATTCCAGCTTGCAAGATCCTTTCACTTATTCGATATCCTGAAGTGTTTCAGTCTAGCTGCCAAGTCCGTAGAAGGTGGTATAAGAGGCGTACAGTAGGTCTGGCTGACTATTTACCTGAGATTTTCTGAGATTAAGAAATACGTCCTTGAATTACTGAGTCGTCGCGTAGGACTTCTTCCTACCTGTTTTGCGGTGATTAAAGAATTGGGACAACGAATGTAAAGGGACAAAGTACCATTATCCAAGATGGCGGCGATGATGTCATCCAAGATGGCGGTGATGACGTCATTCAAGATGTCGAATTTGGCGGGAAGTTTGAATTTTGGCGAGAAAAAAGGTCAACTGGGCTACCTCCCCTAACCTAACCCCCACCACAAGAAGAATGGCGCGGACTTCAAATTCCAACACGATAATGCATAGCACCCGTACTTATCACCACAAGGAAAATCACGGGAAGATAGGACACTTGGCCCACCTCCCCTAACCTAACCCCCACCACAAGAAAAATAGTGCGAAGTTCAAATTCATGTACAGTAATGGAGGGAAAAAGGGACTTGTCTTTGCTATTTAACCAATTACAAGCATACGCGATCGCCACTGGGTCTGGACTCCAACTGGCTTAGTTCATGTCGGTGCCACCAGAGGGCGCTCTCCGGACATCAGGTGATGACGTAAGTACCGTCATTCAAGATGGCTGCAACCGATGTTGTGGTGTCACCGCCAGACACCACACTTGCTAGGTGGTAGCCTTTAAATCGGCCGCGGTCCTTTAGTATACGTCGGGCACGCGTGTCGCCACTATCAGTGATTGCAGACCGAGCGCCGCCATATTGCAGGTCTAGTCTGGAGAGACTCCCTAGCACTCGCCCCAGTTGTACAGCCGACTTTGCTAGCGATGGTTCACTGACTACATACGCTCTCATTTGCAGAGACGACAGTTTAGCATAGCCTTGAGCTACGTCATTTGCAACGACCTAGCGAGGCGCCATATTCAGTTACTATGTCTTCTGAACAGATAATATTGTGACCCATGTGCCGTCAAGAGCGACGTTCATCATTAATGGATTAAAGTTAAGTGTCAAACTAATTATGTCCGCTTTCTGAATTGTAATTCCTTGTCATGTTCCAGAATTCACGTCAGTATAGTTCTTCCCTCCTCAAGCCAGTCTGCGTGAGCTAAAACGCGTGCATTTCGGCGTCCTCTAGTAACACGGTGTTGGCTCCACAACACAATAGATGTAACCATCACGAGCTCCAGAGCCCAACTGGCTTAGTTCATATTGTGACCACCAGAGGACGCTGCGGTGAGGTCGGTTGATTAAACAAGATCGTCCGCTCTCTCGCACCACACCACAGGCCCGCGGACCACCGACCACTTACAACAAACGCCCTCGGCCGTCACCTCCATACACAAGCTGTACATAGTCTTCTGTAAATATGCTAACTAAACCAACACCCACATCACGTATCTAACCTACCAATTACGTAAGTACTTAATTCCATTTCAATTTTAATCATATTCAATAGGTCAATTTAAAATTTCAATATTCAATTATCAAATGAGAAGTTCGACATTTTCCCACTATCAGTGCAGTGTTCACTCATGACACAGCACCCTCCCCCACCCTCAGAGTGCTGCACTCCTATTGGCTGCTGCATTAGTCACGTGATTCGACTTCATTGAACCTAGGACTCGGAATCAATTTTCACCAATGCCACACCCACCTGGATTTGGAATCAAGTAGTTAAAGTCTCCACCACGATCTTCAACCCAGCGCCACACCGCCTTACTCACCCATGATGGCGGCTACCGTGCTATAACGGGTACTAATGTGCACAGTGCATGACGTCATCAAAGATGGTGGAGCGAAATGGTGGGAAAGCAGATCTTAACACATGTCTTTATTTTGCAGGTGCTGTCTCCGCCGACAGATTTACTGTCCAACTGACATGTACATATTACCGCCATCGGATCGTACTGTCACCCCTCCTATGACCTAGTCCCAGATGGTGGTCTGTAGGGGCGAGAATTATGCTAAAATTACTCAGGCTGCGCTAGGGTGCTGGGGAGAGTCCACTCAACTTTTTTTCGAACATTTTATACAGAGATCGAATTTATTTATCACACTGACGCAAAACACTCGCCATGTTATGCTTGGGGTCACAATACAGTCTGCAGACACACAAACAACTCTTAATTTACGCAAATATTTTAAGTACAGACATTGATACTCCTCCTAAATAATTCAGCACACTTATGTCTAGACACTATCATATCGTGAACTATCCATACAGCTCATATCCCACAGACCTGCTCGCAAAACAATTCAATCAATGAGCACATGCACCCTCCGTCAACCCCTCTCCAGCAGAGCGTACAGACAGTCCCTGCGTCGTGGTGCAGCCGTCAGCTGTCAAACAGCGCACAGCCCCCGCCCGGCTCCCACAAGCATGAGGCGGCGAGATCTCACTCATACTGCATGTCTGAGAAAATCCTATGCAAATACTTGTTCACCTAGACACACATGCTGACGTAATTGGGCTGGAGCGCAACCGCGAGCTGCAGCCGAACGCAGGTGAAATTTGTTGAAGTGCCATTGATGACCAGTGGGGATTATTTACAGAGCGTACCACCAAGCATAGCCACGCGCGTGGAGCATTCCATGCTGCCCTAACTCTAACAGCGGTCCAGCGAAGACGCTGAAGAATTCCATTCCACAATAGCACAACCTGCTTCCCCCTTAGCGTTTCTAACGGACCACACGTCACGTTTGACTGATGCTACACCGCGCGTAGGTATATACCATCGCAAACGCATCGAGTAACGTTATCAAGCTTACACTTAAGTCACATTTCTATCTAAAATAATAACTCTAATAAATTCCAAAGCCGTCCATAAATACTTAACGGGCGCTTTTGTACTAGTTTTCGTCTTCTCTCGCATTTAAGGCACGGAAATTCATGCCCTAACAGAACCTCGTTACGAAAGTAACGCACAATAACGTCCAACGCAGTCTTTCTCGCGGACCAAACCACATCACGTTATACCAATCCTGCTCTCAACATACGCAAATGTCCGCACGGCTATGTAGAGGCTACCATATCGCAGTACAAAACATGTTACTGAATCCGACATTATCATTTGCTCTAACCCAATTTACTCGCCGAATTACTGGAAGAACCATCCACCTCTACTTTCTCGAACTTACAGCGGTTATTTTACACAGATCACTAAATTCAATTGACAGTTAAAACCACAAAGTTATCTCCACATTATCAAATACATACCAGACTCACAAGAATATTGGAAGCCAGGAACATATTTACAATAGGAACTACAATTAAATATTACGATTGTTGCTACACTCTGACGCCAATCAATGTGCAGGTAACCTCTCCTCTTGACGACTGTGCTTCAGTATCTATAGCGAATATAATTTTCCACTTAAAAATTCTCACTCATACCCTCATCGTTATCGGTCTGCTCAAACTATATGTCCCTCATCATGGGACACACAGTCATCCACTCTAGTCATGCCATAACATAAACCGTGCTATCTTTAAAATACAATATATACACATTTCACGCAGTGAAAGCCCCAGTTACTTTGCAATACAATGTATACACATTTTAGACAAACAGTGATCTTTACATCTGTACAGCACCCGAAATTGGACCGTGAAACCGATCTAATCCCAGCAATATATCACCGAGTACCTTGTCGATCTAGTAAACATACAGTTCACATCCCCCATCAAACAAAATCACCCCTTTTACATCAGCGAACCGAAGTCACCCACAGAATTGTTCTATACACTCGCCATCATTTTCCCCTCGACACAAAGGCGTTACTGTCTCTGCTTCCTTGTCTGCTCGCTTTTCTACGCACATCTCCAGGCTCGGAGATTACAAGAACACACGTAATTTCGCCATAGTATTATAGAATTTTCGCTATACTTCTCGATATCAACTACACAGCAGTAGCCTCCCCACAGCTAAGGCAACTTAATTCCTGATATATAGACTCGAAATCAATTCTCTACAAACACGAAACCTTAGTTTCGTCGGGCGTCCTCTAGACCACTGAGTAACTAGAACCAAACACATGAAAAATCATATTTCCACCCACGAATACCGAACTCACGTAATTTACAAGCCAACTAAGGTCCTTTCCATGTCTAGAGAACAGGCAAACGTATCTTCCACACACCACACTCCATCTTCTCTCAACTAAATAAAGACGCGAAATGTGCACAGTCAACCGAATAATTTACATCGGCGGGAATAACACTCCATCCCAATCATACCATCTTCTCAATGTTCCACTTGATCACGAAAGCCACCCAACTCATACTAGTATTAGTTCGCTGTCAGGTCTTCTAGACAAGGGCAAAGTTACCTCATATACGTTCCTACAATCCAACAGACCTCTACTTTCGCATGGATGCTGCTATTAACAGGAAACGTGGATCATTACCACCACGGACTTTTCATACGAGGAATGATTCCGGAAACAGCTCAAATATATGTTAATTATTATAGTTACAATTAAATGTTACAATATCGCTACCAACTGAACAGCATTCGAGAATGAGCGAATTATCGGAAATACTCCCAGTTGTCGTCAGTGGCTCTGGAAACAGCTGTACCTTCCTTACAACTGGACATACTCCCCCATTGCTATCACAGTACTCCAAGTCAAATCCTTACCTTCCCTACAACAGGGCATAGTCTACACCTTTCCACAAACACACATGCTTTTACCCTAAGATGGGGGGAATGTTCTGTTGCTCCCATACTTAGAGAGATGAATCATAATTTAAGTACTATGATCGAGGTCTTAGAAATATGTAGAGTACTGTCTGGTATACTTTGATGAGTTATGTGTTCGAGAATTAGCTGTGAATGGGTGTACTGTGCAGTCATCTTTCCATGTTCGCAATGATACTTGCAAAATAGAGAACTGATGGTTTAGCTATGATACAGAGATTGAGGAAGCATGCTGTCACATGATTGGCCGGTGTCGAAGTTTGTGTAAAATTGTTCGCGCTATCAAGTTTCATGTTTAGTACTAGAGTATATGGATGGTGTCTTTTCCATCCCAACCCTGCATTGGTTAGCAGATAAAGAATGACTGCTATGGCTTGTTTGAGTTGGGGAAAATGTTTCCGTGGATGCACGGGAACTTCCGAGGGTTGCTAGCAGCGAAACAGTGATCGCGTACATTAATGCAATATGAGGAATGAGTCGAAAGGGGATGCATAGTCGTCAGGTATTTCCGTCAGTGTGAGAGACGAGAATAAATGTATAGGTCGTCTTCGCTTTCGGATATCCGTTTGGAGACCTACGCCAACGCCGTAAAAGTCTTCTACTTTCGTTATGTTGTAAGTGGGTTTTTATTTAATATAAGTTGTTGTGTAGCGTGTTATGGTAGTTGCAGTAATAAAGTGCGCGATGTCTAGCTTTCTGTGACTGGCCATGTATCAGCGCGCCTTAATGTTAGTTTAGAACATGAGACAGGCATGAAACTCGTGGCAGAGAAACGAGATGTTTGGCGTTGTACAAAAGCGTGTTGTCACAACTAAACAGGACCAGAGGGAGCGTGTCATACGATAATTCGCCTAGCGCAGGGATTCCCAACAAAATTTTCTCGAGGACCCCCTCATTGAGCATGATTGTTACCTTGTCATATCACACTTTGTGTCAAGAAGGAAGACACGAACGCATCTGTAAGTTCAAAAAATTTGGCAAGACCCTACCACGAGGAAGCCATCTTACTTCCATATGAATAAGAAATTGCTCATGCTCACTGTCGATCTCTTTACACAACAAAGAAAGTAATCTGGATTGCAGGTGTCGAGTTTTAATGTAGTTGATGATTTGAACTACTCCATTAAGTATCTTTTGGAAAGGTTCAGACAATCTTTTGGCTATTAAGGCTTCACGCAACAGTGAGTCCATTTCACCTCAGGTCCAGTGAACTTAAAACCGATTTCCAAGTAATCAGAGGTATATTTTCTAGTTTTTCCATTAAGCTTAACACTGATCTTGGAAGGGTTAGGTTCAAGGGACGCCGACGATTTAGGTTCAATGGGCACTGACAACTTCGGTTCGAGAGTCACTGACCTACTTACTTGAACATCAAATGCATCATCTTCCTCTTTGAGGTGTCACCGCCAGACACCACACTTGCTAGGTGGTAGCCTTTAAATCGGCCGCGGTCCATTAGTATACGCTGGACCCTCGTGTCGCCACTGTCAGTGATAGCAGACCGAGCGCCACCACACGGCAGGTCTAGAGAGACGTACTAGCACTCGCCCCAGTTGTACAGCCGACTTTGCTAGGGACGCCACACTGACAAATACGCTCTCATTTGCCGAGACGATAGTTAGCATAGCCTTCAGCTAAGTCAATTGCTACGACCTAGCAAGGCGCCGTATTCAATTGATATTGAGATTCTATTAATGTATCATCAAGAGCGATGTTCTACAAATGTGGATTAAAGTTAAGTATTCCAGAAGCTACGTACTTTTCTTTATAGCATTCATTATGTATCCTGTTTCAGACCTCAGCCAGCCTGCGTGAGTTTAAGCGCGTGCCTTTCGGCTTCCTCTCATTGTGTCTAGGCTGTCTTGTCTAGGCACAACACTCTTCATCTGCAGGAATTTCTCGTTTCAACGAACCACTATTTAACCAGCGGTCCATTTTTAACAACGCGAACTGTAGCTTCCGTGAAAAACAACGCTTTACAAACACTACTGTTTTAATAGAGCATATTGAATTTGTAAACAACTCCTTCTGTGAAAGCACTGGCAAAAGCAATGGCCGATTGTCGTCTGAAATGCGAGTTTCTATGTAAAGCGACTGTCAGTTGTCAGCTGCAAAGAGGCAGCGCAAGCTGTCTAACCGCATGCAGCAGAACTATTTGCCTCTATCTAATTCTAGTTTTGTGCTAGAGTCTCCTAGTGTCAGTTGGCCCCAGGAAGACGCTAGACGCAAAAGTTAGCGTTCGCTAAAGCTCTGTTCATGCAGGAGGCGGCCAAAACAAAAAATCTGTTCTCATACAAAATATATTTAATATATTTTTTTATTCTAATAGCATCTTGCGGACACCTCTCGCATAGCTCGCGGACCCCTGGGGGACCGCGGACCACCTGTTGGAAACCACTGGCCTATAGTATGGGTGATCAAACTTTAAAGTGGGCTCTTTGGTGTCTGTATATTTAATAGAATCGTGTCATAGACACAGCAGGAGTAGCAGTAGCAGTAGCAGTTTGAGGTGAGAGCCGGTGAGGAAGCGGCTATACCGCTAGGAATGCTTGGATGGCTGCACGCTACGCTAATGTGGAAAGTCGTATTGTGAAATCTTTTTCCCTGCGCTGGAAGCCGACCGCAGCTATGTGTCATTGTGCCCGCATCGGTGCCTTGGTGACTTCTAATTCGTATGAGCTTTTATAGTTCTTAATTTTTATCTGTTGGGCTGACTGATTTGAAAGGACGTGGATCTGTACTACCTGTATCTAGCTTGGGGACGTTCTAAATTGCGTGCATTTCCACCGAATGGTCAAAACACGGTCCTGTTGCAGTAATTCAGGTCGTTCTGTTTCTACAGAGGTTGCTGTAGGTGGTGGATATGTCTTTCTCCGACATCTGCTCTGTTCAGACTTAAATTGGACCTATCACATGGGCGAAGCTGTAGAAAGCGGATCAGTTGCACGACGTGTAGGGGGCGACTACAACCACGCTGGAATTTTACTGTACAAACTACGTTCGGGAAAGGTGACTCGTTTCGAAATATGAGGGTGCGACAAATATGATTGAGTAGTGGTTGTAATCCGATTGGAGAGAGGTGATTCCAAATGATTGACATCAATTCGAACATATAGCATGACACTAGAACTCTGAGAAGCTAGTGTACATTTTTCTTCCTACAACCTCAGTCAGCACATCATCTACTACTACTGTTTGTGTTCCTTCTCAATCAGTCATCGCCTATAACTCGGTGGATATATCGAGGAATCTCTGATATGATGTCGAGACAGAGTGCGTTACAAATACTAAAGAATTATCTGGTTGAGGGGTTGTGAGGGAGTCGCAGATACAGCGTACATACCACGTTCCTTAGCCGAATCACTTTCAAAGCTCAGTCATATTATCCCTAGGCTGCATAGTTGGTTGAAAATACGTATTCTTACGATCACTGTCACGGTACTTGTCCGGAAAGAAACAACTCATTCAGAGGTAATGTTATACCTCGATTCGAAAATAGGGTATAGATTTTAACATGGATACGTGTGTGCACCTGTAGAAACAAGACTGATTGTGACAGTAACATGCGCTAGTTGCTGGGTTCCGTTTTTTCTTTAACATCTCGCCGATTACGTGTCTCTTTCTAGGACACATAGTGGTAGGACTCGAAAGAAGCACTTAAGAGAGATGCATGCCAATCGCTATGGTAGGCAAACAGTTATTGACCAAGTAATATACACTCCTGGAAATTGAAATAAGAACACCGTGAATTCATTGTCCCAGGAAGGGGAAACTTTATTGACACATTCCTGGGGTCAGATACATCACATGATCACACTGACAGAACCACAGGTACATAGACACAGGCAACAGAGCATGCACAATGTCGGCACTAGTACAGTGTATATCCACCTTTCGCAGCAATGCAGGCTGCTATTCTCCCATGGAGACGATCGTAGAGATGCTGGATGTAGTCCTGTGGAATGGCTTGCCATGCCATTTCCACCTGGCGCCTCAGTTGGAGCAGCGTTCGTGCTGGACGTGCAGACCGCGTGAGACGACGCTTCATCCAGTCCCAAACATGCTCAATGGGGGACAGATCCGGAGATCTTGCTGGCCAGGGTAGTTGACTTACACCTTCTAGAGCACGTTGGGTGGCACGGGATACATGCGGACGTGCATTGTCCTGTTGGAACAGCAAGTTCCCTTGCCGGTCTAGGAATGGTAGAACGATGGGTTCGATGACGGTTTGGATGTACCGTGCACTATTCAGTGTCCCCTCGACGATCACCAGTGGTGTACGGCCAGTGTAGGAGATCGCTCCCCACACCATGATGCCGGGTGTTGGCCCTGTGTGCCTCGGTCGTATGCAGTCCTGATTGTGGCGCCCACCTGCACGGCGCCAAACACGCATACGACCATCATTGGCACCAAGGCAGAAGCGACTCTCATCGCTGAAGACGACACGTCTCCATTCGTCCCTCCATTCACGCCTGTCGCGACACCACTGGAGGCGGGCTGCACGATGTTGGGGCTTGAGCGGAAGACGGCCTAACGGTGTGCGGGACCGTAGCCCAGCTTCATGGAGACGGTTTCGAATGGTCCTCGCCGATACCCCAGGAGCAACAGTGTCCCTAATTTGCTGGGAAGTGGCGGTGCGGTCCCCTACGGCACTGCGTAGGATCCTACGGTCTTGGCGTGCATCCGTGCGTCGCTGCGGTCCGGTCCCAGGTCGACGGGCACGTGCACCTTCCGCCGACCACTGGCGACAACATCAATGTACTGTGGAGACCTCACGCCCCACGTGTTGAGCAATTCGGCGGTTCGTCCACCCGGCCTCCCGCATGCCCACTATACGCCCTCGCTCAAAGTCCGTCAACTGCACATACGGTTCACGTCCACGCTGTCGCGGCATGCTACCAGTGTTAAAGACTGCGATGGAGCTCCGTATGCCACGGCAAACTGGCTGACACTGACGGCGGCGGTACATAAATGCTGCGCAGCTAGCGCCATTCGACGGCCAACACCGCGGTTCCTGGTGTGTCCGCTGTGCCGTGCGTGTGATCATTGCTTGTACAGCCCTCTCGCAGTGTCCGGAGCAAGTATGGTGGGTCTGACACACCGGTGTCAATGTGTTCTTTTTTCCATTTCCAGGAGTGTACTTAGTGGGAGCGTGATATGTTCGCATTTGAGCATCAGTGTTATAAAGTATGTGTGTTTGTGGAGAGGAAATGACTATGCCCTGTTGTAGGAAAGGTAAGGACTTGGAGTACTGTGGTAGCAATGGGGGGAGTATGTCCAGTTGTAAGGAAGGTACAGCCATTTCCGGAGCCACTGCCGACAACTGGGTGTATTTCCGATAATTCGCCATTCTCGGATGCTGTTCAGTTGAGAGCGCGATCGTAACATTTAATTGTAAGTATAATGATAAACATATGTGCGAGCGGTTTTCCGGAATGATTCCGTGTATGTATAGTCCGAGGTGGTAATGAGCCACGTTTCCTGTAAATAGCAGCATCCGTGCAAATGTAGAGGTCTGTTGGATTGTAGGAAAGGATATGAGTTAACTTTGCCTTTGTGTAGACGACCAGATAGCGAACTAATACTTACAAGGGAACCTCCCCATCGCACCCCCTTCAGATTTAGTTATAAGTTGGCACAGTGGATAGGCCTTGAAAAACTGAACACAGATCAATCGAGAAAACAGGAAGAAGTTGTGTGGAACTATGAAAAAAATTAGTAAAATATACAAACTGAGTAGTCCATGCGAAGATAGGCAACATCAAGGACACTGGGAGTCAAGGAGCGCCGTGGTCCCGTGGTTAGCGAGAGTTGCTACGGAACGAGAGGTCCTAGCTTCAAGTCTTCCCTCGAGTGAAAAGTTTAATTTTTTATTTTCAGTTTATGTGACAAACTCTTATGTTTTGATCAATTTTTTGGGGGTGATTATCACATCCACAAGAAAACCCAAATCGGGCAAGGTAGAAGAATCTTTTTACCCATTCGCCAAGTGTACAAGTTAGGTGGGTCGACAACATATTCCTGCCATGTGGCGCACATGCCGTCACCAGTGTCGTACAGAATATATCAGACGTGATTTCCCGTGGAGGAATCGGTTGACCTATGACCTTGCGATCAAATGTTTTCGGTTCCCATTGGAGAGGCACGTCCTTTCGTCTTCTAAGCGCACGGTTTTGCGGTGCGGTCGCAAAACACAGACACTAAACTTATTGCGGTGAACAGAGACGTCAGTGAACGAACGGACAGCTCATAACTTTTGGAAAATAAAGAAAGTAAAATTTTCAGTCGAGGGAAGACTTGAACCAAGGACCTCTCGCTCTGCAGCTACTCACGCTAACCACGGGACAACGGCGCTCCCGATCTCACGCTTTCCTTGATATACCCTATCTTGCGCATGAACTACTCAGTTTGTATATTTTACTAATTTTTTTCACTGTTCCACACAACTTCTTCCTATTTTCTTGATTGATATGTGTTCAGTTTTTCAAAGCCTATCCACTGTGCCAGCATATAACTAAATCTGAGGGGGGTGCGATGGGGAGGTTCCCTTGTTAGTATGTGTGAGACGGCTTATGTGATCAAGTGGAACTTTGAGAAGATGGTATGATTGGGATGGAGTGTTATTCCCGCTGATGTAAATTGTTCGGTTGAGTGTGCACATTTCGCGTCTTTATTTAGTTGAAAGAAGATCGAATGAGGTGTGTGGAAGATACGCTCGCCTGTTCTCTAGACATGGGAAGGCCCTTAGTTGGTTTGTAAATTATATGGATGGTTTGGAGTATGTTAGATCAGCGAGATCGGTATTCGCGGGTGGAAATATGACTTTTCATGTGTTTGTTTCTAGTTACTCAGTGGCCTAGAGGACGCTCCACACGCTCGACGTAGCTAAAGTTTCGTATTTGTAGAGAAATGATTTCGAGTCCATATTTCGGGAATTATGTTGCGTTAGCTATGGGGAAGCTACTGCTGTGTAGTTGATATCGAGAAGTATAGCGAAAATTCTATAATACTATGGCGAAATTACGTGTGTTCTTGTAATCACCGAGTCTGGAGATGTGCATAGAAAAGCGAGCAGACAAGGAAGCAGAGACAGTAACGCCTTTGTGTCGAGGGGAAATTGATGGTGAATTTGTAGAACAATTCTGAGAGTGACTTCGGTTCGCTGATGTAAAAGGGGTGATTTTGTTTGATGGGGGATGTGAACTGTATGTTTACTAGATCGACAAGGTACTCGGTGATATATTGCTGGGATTAGATCCGTTTCACGGTCCAATTTCGGATGCTGTACCGATGTAAAGATCACTGTTTGTCTAAAATGTGTATACACTGTTACGCAAAGTAACTGTGGCTTTCACTGCGTGAACTGTGTATATATTGTATTTTAAAGATTGCATGGTTTATGTTATGGCATGACTAGAGTGGATGACTGTGTGTCCCATTATGAGGGACATATAGTTTGAGCAGACTGATAACGATGAGGGTATGAGTGAGAATTTTTAAGTGGAAAATTATATTCGCTATAGATACTGAAGCACAGTCGTCAAGAGGAGAGGTTACCTGCACATTGATTGGTGTCAGAGTGTAGCAACAATCGTAATATTTAATTGTAGTTACTATTGTAAATATGTTCCTGGCTTCCAATATTCTTGTGAGTCTGGTATGTATTTGAAAAAGTGGAGATAACTTTGTGGTTTTAACTGTCAATTGAATTTAGTGATCTGTGTAAAATAACCGCTGTAAGTTCGAGTAAGTAGAGGTGGATGATTCTTCAATAACAGCGGCATCAGTAATTCGGCGAGTAAATTGGGTTAGAGCAAATGATAATGTCGGATTCAGTAACATGCTTTGTACTGCGATGTGGTAGCCTCTACATAGCCGTGCGGACATTTGCGTATGTTGAGAGTAGGGTTGGTATAACGTGGTTAGGTCCGCGAGGAAGACTGCATTGGACGTTATTGAGCGTTACTTTCGTACGGAGGTTCTGTTAGGGCATGAATTCCCGTTTACAAAAGCTGAGAGAAGACGAAAACTAGTACAAAAGCGCACGTTAAGTATTTCTGGAAGGCTTTGGAATTTATTAGAGTTATTATTTTAGATAGAAGTGTGACTTAAGTGTAAGGTTGTTAACGTTACTGGATGCGTTTGCGATGGTAGATACCTACGCGCGGTGAATCGTCAGTCAAACGTGACGTGTGGTCCGTTAGAATCGCTAAGGCGAAAGCAGGTTCTGCTATTGTGGAATGGAAGACTGCAGCGTCCTCGCCGGACCGTAGTTAGAGTGAGGGTAGCGTGGAACGCACCACATGCGCGGTCCTACTTGGAGGGCGCGCTCTGTAAATACACCACCCCCCCTCCCCCCCTGCGGACAAGAATCACGAACGGCGCTTACGTACAATTTTCGCCTGCGTTCGGCTGTAGCTCGCCCGATCACGTTTGCACGTGCGTCTAGGTGAACAATTATTTGGATTGGAATTTTTCAGACATGCGGTATGAATGAGATATCGCTGCCTCATGCTTGTGGGAGCCAGGCGGGGGCTGTGCGCGGTATGACAGCTGACGGCTGCACCACGTCGTAAGGACTGTCTGTACGATCTGCTGCAGAGGGGTTGGCGGAGGCTGCTTCCGTGCATTGATTGATTTATTTTGCGAGCAGATCTGTATTCTGTGCTATGAGTTATTTGAACAGTTTACGATTAATAAGCGTGTCTAGACACAACTGTGCTGAATCATTTAGGAGAAGTATGAATGTCTGTACTCAAATTATTTGCTTACATTAAGAGTTGTTTGCGTGTCTGCAGACTGTGTATTGTTACCTCAAGCATAACATGGCGAGTGTTTCGGGTCAGTGTGATAAATATATTCGATCTCTAAATGAAATGTTCGAAAATAAATAGAGTGGTCTTATTCCTTACTCTCCCCAGCATCCTAGCGCAGTCTGAGTAATTTTTGCATAGTGCTCGCTCCTACAGACCACCATCTGGGATTGGGTCATAGGAGGGATGACAGTACGATCTGAAGGCGGTAATGTGTACTATGTCAGTTGGACAGTAAATCTCGTGGTGGAGACAGCGCCTGCAAAATAAAAGACTTGTGTTAAGATCTGTTCCCCCGCTATTTGGCACCTCTATCTTGGATGACATCATGCGCTGTGCCAGTTATTGCACTCTAGACCAGCGACATGGGTCAGGAAAGGGGCGTGATGCTGGGTTGAGGAACGTGGTGAAGACTTTAACTACTTGATTCCGAGTCCAGGTGTGTGTGGCACTGGTGAAAATTGATTCCAAGTCCTAGGTTTAATGAAGTCGAATCACGTGACTAATGTAGCACCCAATAGATGTGCAGAATTCTGGGGTGGGTGGTGGGGGGAAACTATGTCATGAATGCACACTGCACTGATAGCGGGAAAATGTCGAACTTCTCATTTGATAATTAAATATTAAAATTTTAAATTGACTTAATGAATATGATTAAAATTGAAATGGAATTAAGTACTTAGTTAATTGGTAGGTTAGATGCGCGATGTGGGTATTAGTTTAGTTAGCATATTTACAGAAGGCTGCGTACCGCGTGTGTATGGATGTGGCGTCCGAGAGTGTTTGGCGCAAGTGGTCAGATGGCCGTGGGCCGGTGGCGCAGCGCGAGAGAGCGGACGATCTCGTGTCATCAACTGACCTCACAGTAGCGTCCTCTGGTCGCTACAGTATGGACTAAGCCAGTTGGGCTCTGGAGCTGGTGGTGGATACATCGGGTGCAGCCATCTTGAATGACAGTACTTGCGTCATCACCTGACGTCAGGAGAGCGCCCTCTGGTGGCACCGATATCAACTAAGCCAGTTGGAGTCCAGACGCAGTGGCGAACACATCTGCTTGAAATTGGTTAAATAATAAAGACAAATCCCTTTTACTCTCCATTATCCTACTGGAATATGAACTTCGCACCATTTTTCTTGGGGTGGGGATTAGGTTAGTGGAGGTAGCCCAGCCGGCCGCTGTGGTCTAGCGGTTCTGGCGCTGCAGTCCGGAACTGCGGGACTGCTACGGTCGCAGGTTCGAATCCTGCCTCGGGAATGGGTGTGTGTGATGTCCTTAGGTTAGATAGGTTTAAGTAGTTCTAAGTTCTAGGGGACTTATGACCTAAGATGTTGAGTCCCATAGTGCTCAGAGCCATTTGAACCATTTGAGGTAGCCCAATTGACCATTTTTCCCACCAAAAATTCTATCTTCCCTCAAAATCCGCCATCTCGAATGACGTCATCGCTGACATCTTGGATGACATCATCGCCGCCATCTTGGATAACGGTACATTGTCCCCATACATACGTTGTCCCAATACTGACAATCTCGTGATTGATGTCCCTCGCAGATGCCGTAACAATGCCCCCGAATTCTCTGGAAAGTGCAGCTCTACACCATGTAATTCTAACAAGGGGAGGCCACAATGTTGGTATCACAGATTTACTTCAAACTTTGTACACCTTTAGCAAAGCATTAAAACAACGTAATATGCAAGTAGTAAGGTGCACTATTCTGTCAATTCCGAGAAAATCGCAAGAGAAGTCTTTCGCATGCATTATGCGCCTTCTGTATCTGTGCGTAGATATAGAATTACAGATGGTAGCATATGAAATCACTACCACTTCACGAAAATGCACTTGATTTTATCATTATATTACCTCTCAAAATCCATACAATTTAAATAACGTGAATAGTGATGAAAAAAGTATAATTGCTTGCAGGGTTCGAACCGTCGCCCCGTCCCTGTCCTCTATGCACAGCCTTGAAGCTAACCACTTTTTTCAATCTCATCTTGTTCGTTATTGTTCGTTCTGTGTGATCGGGGAGGACGTCACGTGAGGCTTGTTCAAGTTCATCATTGATCCATTAACTCAGTTTTTTTTTTTTAATTACAAAGGGCAGCTAACCTCTGACCGACCACGCTGAGCTGATCCGCTCTACCACCTTGACTTCGTACATGTGGCATAGATACATCAGTTATGTAACAGACGAGTTAAAATTCTCTTGCAATTTTCTAAGAATTGCCACAGTAGTGTACCTTACAACTTGCACATCATGTTGTTTAAAAGTCTACTAATGGTGTACAGAGTTGGAGGTAACTGCGTGATCCCAACGTCGTGGCCTTCCCTTGTAAGTGACGATGCTGATAGCTGTATTACTTGAAATATGTCTACTCAAGAATACGTCGTTATCAGGAGAAAGAAAACTGGCATTCTACGGATCGGAGTGTGGACTGTCAGATCCCTTAATCAGGCAGGTAGGTTAGAAAATTGAAAAAGGGAAATGGATAGGTTAAAGTTAGGTATAGTGGGAATTAGTGAAGTTCAGTGGCAGGAGGAACAAGACTTTTGGTCAGGTGAATACAGGGTTATCAATATAAAGTCAAATAGGCGTAATGCAGGAGTAGGTGTAATAATGAATAAATAAATAGGAGTGCAGGTAAGTTACTACAAACGGCATAGTGAACCCATTATTGTGGCCAAGATAGACACGAAGCCCACGCCTACTACAGTAGTACAAGTTTATATGCCAACTAGCTCTGCAGATGATGAAGAAATTGATGAAATGTATGATGAGATAAAAGAAATTATTCAGGTAGTGAAGGGAGACGAAAATTTAGGAGTCATGGGTGACTGGAAATCAGGAGTAGGAAAAGGGAGAGAAGGGAACATAGTAGGTGAATATGGATTGGGGGTAAGGAATGAAAGAGGAAGCCATCTGGTTCAAGTTTGCACAGAGCATAACTTAATCGTAATTAAGACTTGGTTCAAGAATCATAAAAGAAGGTTGTATACGTGGAAAAATTCTGGAGATACTAGAAAGTTTGAGATAGATTATATAATGGTAAGGCAGAGATTTAGAAATCAGGTTTGAAACTGTAAGACATTTCCAGAGGCAGATGGGGAGTCTGACCACAATCTATTGGTTATGAACTGTAGATTAAAACTAAAGAAACTAAAGAGATGGGACCTGGATAAACTGACTAAACCAGAGGTTGTACAAAGTTTCAGGGAGAGCATAAAGGAA
Source organism: Schistocerca piceifrons (assembly GCF_021461385.2). Taxonomy (NCBI): domain Eukaryota; kingdom Metazoa; phylum Arthropoda; class Insecta; order Orthoptera; family Acrididae; genus Schistocerca; species Schistocerca piceifrons. The sequence goes on from NC_060139.1 coordinate 1,073,604,337, forward strand.
CAATAGACCGGAATGGGGGAAACAAATACAGTAGAAGGAGAATGGGTAGCTCTGAGGGATGAAGTAGTGAAGCCAGCAGAGGATCAAGTAGGTAAAAAGACGAGGGCTAGTAGAAATCCTTGGGAAACAGAAGAAATATTGAATTTAATTGATGAAAGGAGAAAATATAAAAATTCAGCTAATGAAGCAGGCAAAAAGGAATACATACGTCTCAAAAATGAGATCGACAGGAAGTGCAAAAAGACTAAGCAGGGATGCCTAGAGGACAAATGTAAAGATGCAGAGGCTTAGCTCACTAGGGGCAAGATAGATACTGCCTACAGGAAAATTAAACAGAACTTTTGGAGAAAAGAGAGCCACTTGTATGAATATCAAGAGCTCAGATGGAAATCCAGTTCTAAGCAAAGAAGGGAAAGCAGAAAGATGGGAGGAGTATATAGAGGGTCTATACAAGGGCGATGAACTTGAGGACAATATTATGGAAATGCAAGAGGATGTAGATGAAGATGAAATGGGAGATACGACAGCGCGCGAAAAGTTTGAGAGAGCACTGAAAGACTTGAGTCGAAACAAGGCCCCGGGAGTAGAAAACTACTGACGGCCTTGGGAGAGCCAGTCCTGACAAAACTCTACCAACTGGCTAGCAAGATGTATGAAACAGGCGAAATACCCTCAGACTTCAAGAAGAATATAATAATTCCAATCCCAAAGAAAGCAGCTGGTGGCAGATGTGAAAATTACCGAACTATCAGTTTAGTAAGTCACAGCTGCAAAATATTAACTCGAATTCTTTACAGACGAATGGAAAAACTGGTAGAAGCCGACCTCGGGGAAGATCAGTTTGGATTCCGTAGAAATGTTGGAACACGTGAGGCAATACTGACCTTACGACTTGTCTTAGAAGAAAGATTAAGAAAAGGCAAACCTACATTTCTAGCATTTTTAGACTTAGAGAAAGCTTTTGACAATGTTGACTGGAATACTCTCTTTCAAATTCTAATGATGGCAGGGGTAAAATACAGGGAGCGAAAAGCTACTTACAATTTGTACAGAAACCAGATGGCAGTTATAAGAGTCGAGGAGCACGAAAGGGAAGCAGTGGTTAGGAAGGAAGTGAGACAGGGTTGTAGCCTCTCCCCGATGTTATTCAATCTGTATATTGAGCAAGCAGTAAAGGAAACAAAAGAAAAATTCGGAGTAGGTATTAAAATCCACGGAGAAGAAATAAGAACTTTTAGGTTCGCCGATGACATTGTAATTCTGTCAGAGACAGCAAAGGACTTGGAAGTGTAGTTCAACGGAATGGACAGTGTCTTAAAAGGAGGATATAAGATGAACATGAATAAAGCGAAACGAGGATAATGGAATGAAGTCGAATTAAGTTGGATGACGCTGAGGGAATTAGATTAGGAAATGAGACACTTAAAGTATTAGATGATTTTTGCTATTTGGGGAGCAAAATAACTGATGATAGTCGAAGTGGAGAGGATATAAAATGTAGACTGTCAATAGCAAGGAAAGTGTTTCTGAAGAAGAGAAATTTGTTAACATCGAGTATAGATTTAAGTGCCAAGAAGTCGTTTCTGAAATTAATTGTTTGGAGTGTAGCCATGTACGGAAGTGAAACATAGACGATAACTAGTTTGGACAAGAAGAGAATAGAAGCTTTCGAAATGTGGTGCTACAGAAGAATTCTGAAGATTAGATGGGTACATCACATAACTAATGAGGAGGTACTGAATAGGATTGGGGAGAGGAGGAGTTTGTAGCACAACTTGACTAGAAGAAGGGATCGGTTGGTAGGACATGTTCTGAGGCATTAAGGGATCACAAACTTAGTATTGGAGGGCAGCGTGGAGGGTAAAAATCGCAGAGGGAGACCAAGAGGTGAATACACTAAGCTGATTCAGAGGGATGTAGCCTGCAGTACATACTGGGAGATGAAGAAACCCTGCACAGGTTAGAGTAGCATGGAAAGCTGCATCAAACCAGTCTAAGGACTGAAGACCACTACAACAACAACACGTCTGTAGATGCCGCCATGTTGCGTTTATATGCGAAATCTCCGTAATATGATGACAATGAAACAAATTATCGCTTAATAACTCAAAACTACCATATTTAAGGAACGTGCTAGACTTTACTCGGAGGCACCCTATTGGCGAATTGCGAGTCTCCCACACAGTCAACATCTTATTTTTACAATCGTAAAACATCGTAACTGTTCGTGCAACTTCCTTAACTTAAACGGTATCCATTTGTTTATAGAAACGTTCTAATCTTGGGATATGAAAGTGCTTACGAATGGTAGTTTTCTTGTAATACTTGTAGTGGGGAAAGTGGCTTTTTTATGTAATATTGTTGAATAAAATCACTTGTTTAGAGCCATAATAACTGCGGTTTCCCTACATAAATTCCGCTAATGTACCTGTCTTACGGCTAGCCACTGTGTCTCACCATCATACTGGCAGCATCAAATGATCCATTGGTTGTTTCAGCTAGCGTGAGAACTGATATCTTGTGGCCTGCTAATGCGTTCTCCACTACTGATTGAGCTTACTGAATGCAACTGATACCTGCAGACGCGACATAAAATGAATATTTGGGAAATAAGAGAAATGCAATGTGGTTCGAAAATAAGGGGAACCTTACACATGCCCCACTGTAGCTTCCTTTCAAAATTGGAAGTTTTTGTAAACAACATCCCAATTTTGGAAACACTAGGATTGCTGTCCTACATACCCTAGGAGAAGTCTGGACAATGTTGGTCATTTTATTTTTTCTTGTGCAGTTATTTCACTTGTTACTTTCTTCCATCATATAAATTTAGTTGCTCAGCACACAACGTTAAACATGCAGTTTTCGAGTAGATTTCCTAAGGATTCAAATGAATTGTATTAAGCAGAAACTTCAAATTTATCATACGCACTCGCGAAAAATTAGGAATAATTACTCTTTCAATTTGAGACCCTCTGGGCATAAATAGCCTAAGAAACTTAACACCTCAAATGTAATACACAAGATAATAAATGCGTTTCTAAATATTATTTACGTATCGAAAATTTGCGAAGACACCAAGGAAACATTGATATCACAACATTACATTTTCTAGCTGCTCGCTGGCCGTTCCAAGAAAATCCATCGGAGCATTTTTCGATAATTGACACTACAGAGGCAGAAAATAGACAGATAGGTCCCATTATGATACAGTATAATGGCACATTATCTACTATGTACATGGAAAATTTATCTCTCTTATCACCGATATTTAACATATAGATCTCTGAGATCAGAATTCATTACTTTATCCTTTATCTCACTTACCGTTTTTGCTCCAACCATATTTTCTACATCCACATCTACATATATATTTCCCAAGCTACACCACTGTGCGTGGCGGAGGGTATCCTGTACCACTATCATTTGCTTTCCTGTTCCACTCGGAAACAGAGGGATAAACGATTGTCTACATCAGTGGTTCCCAGCAGGTGGTCCGCGGACCCCCAGGGCTCCCCGAACTACGCCACAGGGGTCCGCAAGACGCTGTTAGAATAAAAAATATATTAAATATACTTCGTATGACAACAAATTTTTTTGTTTTAGCCGCTTCCAGCATGAGCAGATCTTTACCGGACGCTAACTTCTGCGTGTAGCGTCTTCCTAGAACCAACTGACACTAGCACATTCTAGCGCAAAACTAGAATAAGATATAGGCAAATAGTTCCGATGTTTGCAGTTAGACTGCGCGCTCTGCCTCTTTGTAGCTGACAACAGACCGTCACTTTACGCAGAAACTCACATTTCAAATGACAATCGGCCATTGTTAATTTATTGCCAGTGCTTTCACAGACCGTACTGTTTACATATTCAATATGCTGTATTAAAACAGTAGTGTTTGTAAAGCGTTGTTTTTCACGCAAGATTCAGTTCGCGTTGTTAAAAATGGACCGCTGGTTAAAAAGTGGTCCGCTAAAACGAGAAAGGCCTACAGGTGAAGAGGAAGATAATGCATTTGACGTTCAAGTAAGTAGGTCAGTGACTCTCGAACCCAAGTTGTCAATGTCCATTGAACCTGAATCGTCGGCGTCCCTTGAACCTAACCCTTCCAAGATCAGTGTTAAGCTTACTGGAAAAACTAGAAAATATACCTCTGATTACTTGGAAATCGGTTTTAAGTCCACTGGACCTGAGCAACAGCCTAAACTTCAATGTGTCATTTGCTATGAAAGCCTTTCGAATGAATGTGTGAAATCAGCAAAACTCCAGCACCATCTTGATACAAAGTACCCAGAGTACAGAAGTACGTCATCAGATTTTTTCAAAAATAAATTAGGAGAGTTGAAAACAAACCGTAAAACAATTGCCAAACACTGTGGTGCAAATGTAAATTAAAATGCAACCATTGCGTCTTACGAGGTGGATCAGCTTGTTGTTAAATGTGGGAAAAACCACACAATTTCTGAGGAACTTACATTGCCATCAGCAATAATACTTTGGAAGAGAATCTTAGGTGACGTAGCTGTTAAGGTAATAGGAACTGTCCCGCTTTCAAATAATACTGTTCAAAGACGAATTACTGATATGGCATTTAACACCGAAGACACATTGCTGGTTTGACTTTGCATGAGTGACAAGTACGCTCTACAATTAGTTGAAAGCACAGACATATCAAAAAGAGCTATAATGTTGGTTTTCGAACGATTCTTATGGGAGGACCAAGTGTTCAAAGATCTTCTTTCTTCATGCGAACTACAGCATACAACAGCAGACGATATTTTAACTGCATTAAATAATTATCTCAATGAACACGACGTCACCAAGCAAAAAGGTGTCGGCTTGTCGACGGATTCAGCAAACTCAATGGCTGGCAAAGAAAGAGGTCTTCTAGCTCGTATCAAAGCGGTAACCCCTGAGGTGAAATGGACTCACTGTTGCGTGAAGCCTTAATAGCCAAAAGATTGTCTGAACCTTTGCAAAAGATACTTAATGGAGTAGTTCAATCATGAACTACATTAAAACTCGACACCTGCAATCCAGATTATTTTCTTTGTTGTGTAAAGAGATCGGCAGTGAGCATGAGCAACTTCTTTTTCATATGGAAGTAAGATGGCTTCCTCGTGGTAGGATCTTGCCAAATTTTTTGGACTTAGAGATGCGTTCGTGTCTTTCTTCTTGACACAAAGTGTAATATGACAAGGTACCAATCATGCTCGATGAGGAGGTCCTCGAGAAAATTTTGTTGGGAACCCCTGGTCTATATGCCTCTGTACGAGCCCTAACGTCTCGGATTTTATAGTCATGGTCCTTACGTGCAGTCATGTTGCAAGCAGTTGAATCGTTCGGCAGTCAGCTTCAAATACCAGTTCCCTAAATTTTGTCAATTGTGTTTCTCCAAAAGAACGTCGCCTTCCCTCCAGAGATTCTCATTTGAGTTCCCGAAATATTCCCGTAACACTTGCGCGTTGTTCGAACCTTCGGGCAACAAATCTACCACTTTCGATGTCTTCTTTCAATCCGACCTGGTACAGATCTCAAACACTCAACCAGTACTCAAGAGCAGGTCGCAGCACCTTCATATATGCGGTCTCCTTTATAGGTGAACCACTCTTTCCTAACAGTCACCTTCTCTACCACAGTTCTCACATGCTCTTCCCATTCCATATCGCTCTGCAACGTTACGCCAAGATATTCAACACACTAGTAACACTGTAACCTAGCATTACAGGTTTGTTCTTGCTACTCATCCGAATTAACTTACATTTTTTCCACATTTAGACCTGGCTGCCAATTTTCAACCAGTTGCAAATTTTGTCTAAGTCCTCTTCTATCTTCCTGCAATCACACCACAGCATCATCAGTGTCTAAGTCCTCTTCTATCTTCTTGCAATCACACCACAGCATCATCAGCAAACAACCGCTGATTACTGCACACCCTGTCCGCCTAATCATTCACGTATAGAGAGAACAATACCCATCCTGTCACAGTTTCCTGGGGCACTCACGACGATACCCCTGTCTCTGATGAACATTCGCCGTCGAGGAAAACAAACTGGGTTGAGTTATTTAATTAGTCTTCAAACACTCATACATATCTGAGTACTTACTCCAAATGGTCGTACCCTAGTTAACAGCGTGCAAAGGGGCACCTTGTCGAATGCTTTCTGGAAATCTAGAAATATGGAAACTACCTGTTGCGCTTCAGCCATCGTTCTCAGTGCATCATGTGAGAAAAAGGCGAACTGACTTTCGCACAAGTGATGCTTTCTAATACCATGCTGATTCGTGGACATAAGCTTCTCAGTCTCAAGAAAGGCTATTCACACTGTGGATGTATTCAAGAATTCTGCAGCACACCGAAGTTAGGGATATTCGTCTGTAATTTTGCTGGTCGGTTCTTTTACCCTTCTTGTATGCTTGAGTCCCGTGTGATTGTTTCCAGTCGCTGGGGCTTAGTGCTGGGCGAGAGATTCGCGAGAAATGCAAGCTATGTAAGGGGCCAGTGCCGTAGTGCACTCTTTTTAAATCGGAACTGAGATTCCATCCATAGCTCGTAATTTATTCTTTGAAATCTTTCAGTTGTTTCTCTACGCCAAGGATCATTGTTGACCATACAGAAGTTTGCCTGATGGTCAAATGACAGTATGTTCTTACGATTCTCCTATATGAACGATCTTTGAATGTAAAATTTAAAATTTCATCTTTCGTTTTGCTGTCTTCAACTGCCATACCAAACGGATCAGCGGGGGCTGAATGGAGGCCTTAGACCTGCTTAGCCATTTTACATACGACCAGAATTTTCTCGTGTTCTCTGACAGATCTTTTGTTAATGTGTGACAATGGTAGTGGTTGTATGTTTTGCGCATAGGTCTTTTCACAGATGCGAGAAGCTCTACTAGTCTTTGCTTGTCGTCATTTCGGCTTTCTCTTTGGAACCGAGAGCTCAACAGCCTCTGCTCCCATGTCACCTTCTAAATTACGAGGGCTTTTCGGATAGTAAGGAACGATAGGTCGCGAAATGGAAACCACAGTGAAAATCAAAACTGTTTTATTTGCAGCAGTTAGCTACAACATTCAGCTACTTATCCCTATAGTCGCCGATTCGACTTAGACGTTTGTCGTAGCGTTGTACCAACTTTTCAATACCCTTGTTACAGAAGGCAGCCGCCAGTGCTTTCCGCAAATTATCTACGCTGGCTTACAGCTCGTTGTCTGTGCCAGAATTTTGTCTTCATAGTCAGTGGTTCATGTGAGCAGATGAAACTCAGATGAAGACAATTACGGGCTCTATTGTGGGTAATCAAACATTTCCTATTGAGAACAATGTAGGTGCTGGCCGCGGTGGTCTGGCGGTTTTAGGCGCGCAGTCCGGAACCGCGTGACTGCTATGGTCGCAGGTTCGAATCCTGCCTCGGGCATGGATGTGTGTGATGTCCTTAGGTTAGTTATGTTTAAGTAGTTCTAAGTTCTAGGGGACTTATGACCTCAGATGTTAAGTCCCATAGTGCTCAGAGCCATTTGAACCACAATGTAGGAGCATCTTCATTGCCCCTGCGGAATTGTTTTGAAGAAGAAAACGCACGACGGTTATGTAATGTTGGTTGCATAGCTTCAGGCGAAATTTCTCACCAGGCCCTCGTACTTGGCGGGAGACACTATTGTTCTAGGTTTATTTATGTGCTCCCTGTGTGCTCAGAATTAAAAAGAACGACGTAATGCGATCGTCGGGCATGCTAGAGACACTGTCCAACACACCTGTGTAAAACTTCATCGGATTTTCATTGTGGTTTTCATTACGCGACCGATCGTTCCTTACTTTCCGAATAACCCTCGTACTTTATTAAACCACTTACTAGGCATGTAGCTCTACAGACCAGAATTTTCTCACGTTCTCTACCAGATCTTTTGCTAAGGTATGACGGTGGCTTTAATTGTATGCTTCGCCCATAGATCTTTTCACAGACACGAGAATATCTACTGGTCTTCGCTTGCGTCACTTTCGCGTTTTCATTTGAACCGAGAGTCCAACAGCCTCTGCTTCCTCAGTATCTTCTCCATCTCGTTATTAAACCATTCTGGGTTTTTTCTGTCCTTAATCCACCTACTAGGCACATAATCCTCCAGACCACCATTTACAGTCTGCTTAAGCTTTGCCCATAAGTCCTCTTCGTCCATCTTACTGGAACTAAGTGAGGTCATTTTATTGTGTAAGTGAGATGCTACCAACTGGCTATCTGCTCTATCTATCAGAAACACACGCCTAGCCTTCTATGCTGATTTATTAACTTTCGTAACCATAGTTGCTACAATGAAATAATGATCGTTAATCCACGTGTCTGTAATGACATTTTCGATAACGTCCACCCTATTTTGTAGCTACAAGACCTAAGATAGTTCCACTGCGTGCCGGCTGCACATCTTTCTGGTCAAGACTGTATTCAGAAATCCTGTTAAAAAGTATTTCGCATAATTGTCTGTCTGTCCCCCCCCCCTTCCCACCCCCAACCATCAATCCATAGACATCCCAGCCTATGCCGGTTAGGTTGAAGTCACCTCCAAATAGTATTGCGTGATCTAGGTATTTCAGCGTTACTCATCGTAGAACTGACTCAGCAGAGTTCGGGTTGCCAGTAAAAACATTCGACAATTAATCGTTTCACCAAGGCCTGTTGTATGCGACCGGATAACTTCACTATTACACCCAAATTCGATCTAATAGAAAAATTACTTTTTTCAAATACTATGAAAACGCCCCTCCTATGGCCTCTAATCTGCCTTTTCGATATACGTTCCACGACTCGCTAAATAGAGCTTTCCACTTCGAGTATCAGCCCGCCCTCAGTCCCAAGAGTAATACGAGCGCGAGAAATGTTATGGAGGGCAGTAAATTCGCAAACGTTATTACGAATAATTCAACAGTTTACAGATAAAATTTCGACTGTCGAAATGTCTTTGACTTCCCTAGCTGGTATTGACTGCTGAGTGTTTATCACAGCGTCTCAAATTACCGTCTAGCCAAAAACAACTCTTGTGTGGTTTCCACAAGTACTCTGCTACCTTTGTAGCTGCTTCCTTTGTGTAGCACACCCGTAACCTATCAAGGGGAGTCCAACAATTACTCACACGATAACGCAGATATAGAAATCTGCAGCCAGAGTCGACAAAGCGTTCGGTTGATACCCTCCAATCGTCTCCAAAGCAACGTTAGGAACAACGCTGCAGACTGCGAGATCTGCTTGGACCCCGCACGTGAGGTCAGCAGTCCTCTGCCAGCCGCTGTGTGAACTGAGGATGGTCTCAGAATCCGTGGGACAGGCGTCGTTGGTGCCGATGTGAGCAACAACTGGCCGACGACTGCACCCTACACACTCGATGGCCACCTCCATATCTCGGATGAGGCCCCCGGACAGACATACCACATGCACATTGGCTTTCTTCCCAGACGTGAAGGCCTCCTGCCTAAGGGGTTCTATAAGGTGCCTAATGTCAGAGCTCCCGATAACTAGTAAACCTCTCCCTCCAAGTGCGTGCTCGGACCCTGTTGAAGGAGCGGCCACCAGTTCACTCTCAGGCTAGGTGGCAGGTTTCCTCATTGGTCCTACCTCGAGCGACGTGAACGCGTTAACTACCGCCACTCATCGTGCTGTGTCGGTTACACTAGTGGGTGCCTCGGAAGCAGAGCCGCTGGGCAAAACGAGCGACATGTGACACGCCAGAATCTCCTCACTGCTACACCCTGAGGCAGCAGCCTGAAGGTGACTGACCTCAGCCAAAAGCGCATTCAGCTGATGGCGAATTGTCGCCAGCTCCCCCTCCGTCCGCAACAGTGCATGCACACATCCTAACCATACTAGCAAGAGTAACTGAAGAACTAAACTACAAAATAATCCTATATATGCAACTTTCTACCTTCCTGATGCGTCATCAGTGGACGCTGGTGCGATATCGGGCTATATAGCTGGCTGTCCAATGAGCAACTCTTGCGCTACAGACTTTGAGAATTCGCCCTTAAAAAACGCGAGATTGAATCTCTTACACAGAAAAAGCGCACGAAATTTAGTAATCGTACTACGAGGAAAACTCAGAAAAAAATGACAACTTGCCGCTCTGTAGATGCGTACACCCCAGAGCTGCGGCTTGATTATGATTATGATTCTTCCCGCTTTGTAAAATACTTACCTCTTTATCACACTCCGACTGCTACGGTCGCAGGTTCGAATCCTGCCTCGGGCATGGATGTGTGTGATGTCCTTAGGTTAGTCAGGTTTAAGTCGTTCTAAGTTCTAGTGGACTGATGACCACAGATGTTAAGCCCCATAGTGCTCAGAGCCATTTATCACACTCCTGTAGAAAACACTTGCGCATTACATTCAAATGATACTTACTCTGTGCCTTCCCGTTAGGACTAGCTGAATACGAAATTTAATTTTGCTTTGAGTACTGTTTTCCGTCAGGGTCATACTACCTTTCGTAACTCCATAACAGCTACTTACGTCCAAAAATACTTGATTCTTCATCATTTAACTCTTGCCACCTACTGCACGGACAACATTAACTCTTTGCAACGATAGTGTTGGCGCCTCTTCTTTATTTACCATTTGTTCATCAAGTCGCTCTGCTACGGCAGAAATCATTATCTGTATCAATACCCGAAACTGTCTTAATATAATTAACTTCAACATCTACCATAGGTTGATACTCGTCTTCAGTTGTAACTTCGTCTCCCTCAAACAGAATTCCCCTAACATCCCCAGAATCTCCTTTTAACAACCGTGTCATTGCCACTGATCCGTTCGCCACATGAGTTCGTGTTCATACCCCATTAAAACACCTTTCTAGTTTTCCCTTTCGTTGCCATCTCTTTCGTGGTCTCTATATACCCTGTTACCATTGTCTCTCTCATTACGTTCTGTATATCATCTGTTACTGTTCGTATCATCCCGCTTCCAGCCTCCTCTTCCACGCCTATTAAAGCAGTTACTGTGCCTCTCGTTCTCCCTTGTCTCATGTGATCTCCATTATGAGCCCACCAGTTTCTACTTTTTCTTGACCGCCAGTTCATACCTCCGACCTCCGAATCGTTATTGGTTGTCTCTTCTTCCGACAAAGCATCTGACTGGGCTAATGCTTGTAAAATATGTTCAGTTTTCTTTTTATAAATTCCCGTTAATTTTTCCCGTACACTCCTGGCAGTTTGGCCAATACTACACCAGTGACATCTTCTTCACTGAGTGTATAATCTAGATATAAATTCTTTTCACTTAAACTTCGGAAGCTATCTTTGTAACTGTCATACACACTTCTCAAGAAATTTGTCCTTTCTAAAATATTAATCTTATGTTACGCTGCATACCGTTAGACCAATATTTGCTATGAACTTCTTATTAAGCTAACAGTATGACAAACAAGATTCTTCTTATCTCATTGCCCAAGACAGAGAATCCCCTTCCATTCTGCTGGTGACGCATCCCATTTCTCTGGGAACACAACTAAAAGCTGTTTCGAAAAATGTCTTCGGATATAATCTCTCCTCACTGCGTACGCAAATCAGCGGCTCGTTATTTACGATGTACATGACCTGTGCGTAGACATCTAATGCCACATACCTCCACAGACCTACCAACAAACTGTCGGGTCCCTGACACGCAGAATCAGTGATGTATTTCGTTCCTGAGAGGGATAAACAATTTATTAAGTAAGTGGTCATAATATTTTGGCTCACCATTGTAGACTGGGATGTCTATGCATTCATTTCAGGAGGTACAGTCAGACAGTCATGCGAAGTACTTTTGAACCATGCTTTCTGAACACTGTCTTGAGGAGCTAGTTTGGTAGTCCACAATCACTGGAAATATCTTAGATCTTTTAGCTACAAATCGACTGAATATTATCGACAATGTCGGTATACAAACGGGCAGTAGAGATCATGATGTCATTATAACAACTATGTTTACGGAAGTTAATAAATCAGTTAAGAAGGCTAGGAGAGTGTTTCTCCTAGAAAAAGCAGATGAGCAAATTGCTAATTGGGATATGTACAACATTTCAGTGTAAGTTATGTTTCATGGGCTTAGGCAGAAGTGTGTGCATTATTTGAAAAATGTCCGAATGGAAATACGGAGCGTGATGCATTTGAGTCAGAAGCCTGCAGAAGTAGCAGGTGATTTGAATGCCTACGAGAAGCTAAGCTTGTGTGTGTGGTGAGAAAAGCCTCGCACTATTGTTGTCCAAAATGGAACAAGAGTCAGTCATTGATGCAAAACAAGATAGGACTGCGGAACCAGCTCATTTAAATCACTCAGCAAACGGGGCACAAATGTCAAATGCAAAATACTCCGATTATGAGGGCTCATTTCACCCATGAAATGAAAGTGAAAATGATGCTGAGGTGGCAGGTCACGTAGGATCTGTAAACACGGAAAGAGGTACAGTCAGGGAAAGTAAGAGTCCGATTTCGCAGACAATGCGCCACAGCGCAATTGTGTCGCGAGCTTCTAGTCCTGGGGAGGTTACTGGAAGTGCATAATTATAAACGATCATTCAGTTTATGTAAGAGACAGACATACGATTAGTGACATGAGAACCTCATTAAAGAGATTAGGGAAATTCAGAAGCAACAACACAAGGAGAAATTAAGAAAATACAAATAAAGGCTGATGAGCTTGTCGAAAACGTAACTTAGGTCAGGATAAAGTTAAGGGTGTAAAAGCAGAGGTTGAAGACATTAGGAAAACGTCAGATGAGACGCAAGAAGTAGCGGTAAATTCCAGACGCCTGCCTAAGACAGCCAGATTACTAGGACGAGAGTGCGCGAGATCAGGCAGCGCTGGCATAGGTCGGAATGAGCGCGCCCAAGAAGGCTACTTCTGCTCTTAAAAAGCTGGGACAGGCAGTGGCTGAAAAGATACAGGAAGGAACGTTAGAAGTCAAAAACGAGCGAACACGTCTCACTAGCCAGCAGAATGGGCGGATGAGATGAGACAAATGTGCGAACTGGTCCCTCGTGTAGAAATTCGACCAGAAGCAACAGCTCGTCGCCGTGAGCTCGTTGGTCACTATAAATGTTAAAGACAAAAGTGTGAAACCAAATCTGGTGTCACATCCACGGCTTAGGCCGATGTACGGCAGGAGCGCTCGGTTAAGGGAAATGTTGCGTGACGTGGTTGGTGTCTGTGGGGGTACTTACTTTGGTATAGTTGAGCTGCCTCTCGACCGTCACCACCTGCCTGGCAGTACGCAAACATGAATAGGGAACCATTCGCCTGTTTACAGTACACTGCGTCAATCACACAGCCTGGAAGACGCAAGGATCAAAAATGTTCAAATGTGTATGAAATCTTATGGGTCTTAACTGCTAAGGTCACCAGTCCCTAAGCTTACACACTACTTAAGTTAAACTATCCTAAAGACAAACACACACACCCATGCCTGAGAGAGGACTCGAACCTCCGCCGGGACCAGCCTCAGCCGGCCGGAGTGGCCGAGCGGTTCTAGGCGCTAGAGTCTGGAGCTGCGCGACCGCTACGGTCGCCGGTTCGAATCCTGCCTCGGGCATGGATGTGTGTGATGTCCTTAGGTTAGTTAGGTTTAAGTAGTTCTAAGTCTAGGGGACTGATGACCTCAGAAGTGCTCAGACCTATTTGAACCAGCCTCACAGTCCATGACTTCAGCTCCCAGACTGCTCGGCTAATCCCGCGCGGCACGCAAGGAACATACAGCATGTAGTCAGAGGAACTTTCATTTTTCAGAGCCATCTACCGTGGCTGCAATGCATATCCGGAAACATGTTCATAGGACCTTCTCTCTTCCATTTTCAGCCAGGAATTGGTCCCTGCAGTTTGTCGGTTTTATTTACTTTCATCCTGTATTTATGGAACAGTCATAGACATATATAGGATTTACCAAAATGTTACGATGATTACCGTAATAAAGTTTTTATTTTTAACTATGAGCTTCACTGTTAATCATGACAAGGATGATCTGTTTGCAGCATTGACACCGCGTGTATGTTGCAGACTGTGGGACGTGTACTCGCGTATTCATGGAACCATGCAAGTCCTAGAGACATTTACCACTAAAGAGTGGACTTTCAAAGACGACAACTTGGTGTGCATGTGGGGCCATATGGGAGAAGCCGACCGAAAGCTGTTTCCCTGTGACATCGCAGACATTGACTTCGAGTGGCATTATAAAAATGTTATGCGTGGATTGCGCCTGTACATTTTCAATGAGAGCTTCGACAACTTGGAAGCAGCCAGGAAGAAATTTCATTGGTATGTGTACTTCTTTTATTCAGTACAACTACTACAGTCGACTCACAAATATCATTGCGCTACCCAACAAATCTCCACCTCATTATACTTGCTTCATTGACCTATATAAGCTATAAAAACTATAAGACTGGCTCCATATACACGTCTATACCGTACACATAGTTTATAAGCGCACTTCATTTACATGCAAACGTTCAGTCACAGAAATTCGAAACATAAAGTGAAATAACAATTACATATCAGTAAATATTAAAATTTCTCGTAATTGATACCAACAGATAAAGGTAAAACTAGATACTGAAAGATCTCATGCAAATAAATGAATTTTGCCAATGAATACGTACGTAACACATTACATTAGAATTTTAATTGCAATACAGCAGAAGAAGATGTATAGATGGTGACCTGTGGAAGAAAAAAGTCGATGCGATAAGTGAAGTGTCTGCGCTAGCAGAATAGAAATGTGGAAAACACAAGTCCAAAAGCAATTTGCTGGACTCACGAAAACAAAACCATAATACAATTTCCAAAAGAACAACAGACTCGATCCCAACTGCGAATCGTCACTAATATAAAATAACAAATAATAATAGAAAAGACCCGCCTCTTCACGTGGAGAGATTACAATAAACAATTCTACAATGTCAAGATGTTCGTCGACTATACCAAGTCCAGCTGAAAGAGACAGGCCAGCTAGAAGAGGCGTATGGCCGTGACTGCCGGGGTGGCAGCTCTAAATACTTCCTAGCGGTGCTTCGAACTGCCCTTTTTCCGGCAGTACGCCGCCCTATAAGGCCCGTTTGGCGGATATATCTGCCGGAAGTGTTTGCGATGACGTGCCTGGCGTATAAAAGTAGTTCCTACGCTACCTCCGACCTCTGGTGAAGCTGTTCTGCAGGCTCCGCGAATGAGTAGCGGTCCCTGGCAGCCGTTGGCATGTTGTCTTGCGGCCGCCGGTAAATATTTGTGTTGGCAACACAACACAGACGTCGTAGGTGCTCCTGGTAAATATACGCCCTGTGATGCAGGCATCCCGTGTTGGTTGGACGTGAAGTGGGATGCCGATTCAGTAGGAGCTACGATGTATGAACTGGGCGGCCACAGCAATAAGAATGCTAATGACTTTGTAATCTTTCATGATTGGAGATGACTCCAAAAGGATACCAGTTTTTTCGCTATAAAGCCGAAATTTCAGGAATTCACCTCGAAATGAATAGGAATCAGGTTACCGAGTTAACCAAAGAGACGATTTTGATACAGGCTCTAAACTGAGTGAAGATGACATATACATGTTGTTCTAGCACTCAAGAGAGGAGTGTATTCATTTCTTGCGTGGCAGAGACTAGGAGAGTACAGCGTCCAAATTGGGAAGAAATTCAGTGCAACTGGATTAAAATTCACGTATTATGTCACAAATGTCGGCATTGAGAAGCAACAGGCTTCAACCCGGCGTGTCAAAAGTGCCGTGTCCAGGCGTCAGCCAGGGCTGTGGATGTTGGTCGAATGAGTCCCGCTTGCAGCAACTATATATCCAGACACAGTGACTTATCGGTACGTCATTAATTGTGCACGAATATTTGCAGGTGTAGGAAATGTCACGCACACACACACACACACACACACACACACACACACACACACAGATGCTAAGCGCATGCTTCGCCAGTGGTCTCAGGCGCCCCATAGAACAATACATGCCCTGGGCAGATTCAAGTGATCTTCATATGTCTGCTGTACGCGAAAGAGGGAGCCTGGCGGAAGTTTCCGATGATGACCGAGACTATCTCGCGTAATGACACTGCTGTCTGAGCGTCTGGATCTCACTGGCTTGCGCAGAGACAACGAAGGCGCTGTGTGTTCCGACTTCGTGTACTTCCACTACGCCTCGAGTAACATTTTGACGCGGATAAAACTGCCATGCGTCTTCAGCCACGTGGAAGGGTCACACATCTGCTGGGTGTCAATCGGTGAGTTTTCTGCGCGAAGGGGAGTAAGGCCGAGTGAAGAAGAGACTGTGTTCTGTTTTCCCGAAAATCGGATGGCTTCTAGTATTTCTATGCAGCGAGCCAATGGGGGCTGGAAAGTTGAAAGAGAATAAAACTAGAATAAAGGGATATAGTGGTATAGTGGCTTGTGCGACTGACAGTAAAACATTGGAGAAAAAGAATCTATCATTAGTCATAAAATGTGTTATTGTTTAGCATGCACAATGCCAGCTGGAGCAACTACATAGATCTGAAGCTGATCCGGAAAGATCGAAACGTGTCATATATTCAAAATTCACAACGAACCCCTTGAGTGCAAGGTCGTAAATGACCAAGGATGTCTAAGGGATTCGACACACCACGTATTGTCTACCATGCAGCCACAATATTGGCTGCTAATAGCGAGAGGGGGCGGGACTGGAGGTATCCAGTGGGCAGAATGAGGCTACGGAGTGTAGTTGAGCTACTTAGTCGACGAGTAGCTCCCAGCAGCGCTACAGTGTTAGTGGTGTTCGTACAAAGAAGAGCAAAGGCAACGATAAACGAAGCGAACATTGTACTATGCCTACAACAGTCGCCGAATTTGTTGTTTCATCGAAAAGGAACATAAGGAATTTCGCATTGCATTATATCTACAACAGTTGCAGAAGTTGGCATTTCGTCAGAAAGGAACCCAAGGAACCGCAGTGAGAAGGAAGTGGCAGATAAAATACTAGAGTTTCCGAAAGTTGAGTCAGTGGAATGTGTGATGTATACACTCGACGGTGCGGTCAATGTACATAAGGAGTGCAATGATGATCGCACACGCTTAACAAGTGAAAGTGATAATGAAACAGGTGTCGGGTCATGTAGTTCATCATCCTCGTCGGATAAAGAGCGACAAAATCCGTCTCTAGTGGAACATACTAAACGAAAATCATTGTCCAAGGAGCAGGTACTAAACATCATTGCGCACGTGTAAGATAATACACAACATAGTAAAAAAAAAAAAAAAACAATTATGTACAGATTCCGCAACAGTGTAACCGTGTAGTGCATAAGAAAAGGGGACGCACCAAGAGAGTCTTATCAAGATCAACTAACATCAGTGCCTAACGCATTCTTATACAATTATGCGGATTGTTAATCTGCGTGGTAGATTGGCTGGAAAGTTATTTATTGTGCTGCGAGATGTAGGAGGTGCTCTGGCCCCTACTATTCTTTGTTGTGTGCATGATCTTGCAGAGGCAGTAGCGAATATTCAAGTCACAGCAAGAGAGAGTGGCAAAATTGGAGTAAGAGAATTACAACTGTGCCATGAGCACTGCTTTTAGCAACTTGCTGGTCAAAATAACTTGCTTTTGCGTAATTCCTGGTCTGCGGATAAATATCATCCTTCTTTAGAGTAAACTATCCCTCCTGGAAAGTGTGTGACACTGCAATTCATGGCACCTAGAATCACTGGACAATTTCAGACTCTTGATGTTTGTTTTCTCCGTGCCTGTAGAACACATTGTCGCACTATCTGCAGCTACGCCTTTAAGGGTGACCAGTTTCAGGATAAGCTCCACAGCACAGTGTTTCGTATTCGGTTGCATCCCATCACATTCCACCAGCTCTCATCACCGCATTACGCTAGTATGATTCCATATTCGTTTTTTAAGAGTGGAACGTCCTTCACAGTTTGTAGCTCCCAAGGAGTTCGATCTCATGATGGTGCGAATCTTAGTGATCACGGTGGCCCGCCATTTTTCATTCGGTGTTCAGGGTGCAAGTCAGTGGTTTGTTTTGAGCATTTCTTGAATGTAGGCGATGTCCATATTGTAAAGAATAATGCATACATTCCATAGAAGCTTGATTTCTGCTCCTACCGGACACTGATTTTCTATCGCCCTCCTGATGCACACGATGAGTCATTAGCAGCTAATGTATTTCCTGTCGTGAATGTTACCACTTTAAAATGAGCCTTACTTCAGATTGAACTTGCGACCTAGCACTCAAGTGGTTTCCTGTGAGTGTGAAGAATAAACGAGAAATGTTTTCAGTTCCTGTTCTTCGGCGACAAATATGTCGATTCTAGTACATATATTGATATATTTAGGTCGTTGGCCACTGTCTTATTTAAGTAATCATTCCAGCGTTCGCGTGAAATTATTTATGAAAACAACAGAAAACCACGATCACAATGAGCAGACAGAACATAAACCTCTATGCTTCCGAATATGAGCCCAGAGTCTTAACAACTGCACTGCTTCATTCGTTTCATGTGTAAAGTACAATGCTCATTTACTTGTTACACTAGGAGAAATTCTTCTTTATTGTGCAAAAGAATAAATGGTCACCATTGCAACGCAAAAGTGTAAGATTTGGCTCAGAGGTGCCCTGCAACATCACCCTCGGACACGGTGGCGTTTCAGACAGCAACCACACATCACTTCTTCTCTTGACGCCTCTGCGGTGGAGGTCAGGACCGCAACGCAACGCCGTGAAATCACATAGTTTAGTAATGGGTGGCCGAAGAACACATCGCCTCTGAGAATCGACACGAAAAGGCCTCAGGGGGTAGTATAATGGGCGTCAATGAAACCAGCCCTTCCCTTGAGGCGTTGGTTTACAAACATCTCGCCGTCAGAACGAATGTTTGCAACGCCGTGTGGAGCAGGACAACGTTCTTTACAACTTTCAACGCTGCTGATACACCCTGTGTCCTTCTCTAAGGACATCGTGGGGCTGCAGCCCCACTGTACGAGATATGACGTCTTTGGAGTGAACTGCGACTAAAATTTTTGCTCTGGTGTACACGTTCTGCACACGCATCAGCAGATACTGGAGCAGCAGTTTAGTGCCACTCAGTTGTAGGGTGTCGAAGGGGTTGCCTGACTGCAGGAGCCTATATGGCATGGGCGAGGTGTTTCTTTACACAGTGCATTTTTAAGTTGCTTAAAAAAAGTGTGCGGCTGGCAGAGAAGATGTTGCTGAGCTGGGAGGTGCTACAGGGACCCTTTGCCGCTATATTCACCCACGTATCATTGTCGTATGTCCCACGGTCTCGCTACAGAAGAGTGCAAAACAGGGAGTCTAAGAAACCATCAATACCCTTTTGACGATTCGGATCACGTTAAATTTTCGTTGAATGGTTTTGAACGGTCCCTAATGGTACTACCAAAGCAAAAATTGCTGTCGAGCAGCATTCCAAATGATCAGATCACATTCAATTGGCTGGCAGCACCGCATTGTCCTTAAAGAACGGTTGAATCGTCAGGGTGTCAGCACCGACGAAAGTTGTCAAGAACGAAATCCTGTTGCACATCGCACTTCTAACAATCGTTTTCGACAGCAAAATGTGAGTGTAAGAACGCATCAAAGAAAGGGTTGGTCTTCATTAACGCCTTTCACATCTTTAGAAATCTTCGTGACGATTCTGAGCGGCAGTGTGTCTGAAATGTATTCCTCGATCACACACAGGAGAACCGTGTGATTTCAGAGCTGGGCGTCGCGCTTCTGACCTTCATCGCAGAGGCGTCAAGAGAAGTGGCGAGACGTCGTTAAGTGGGTGAGAGGGGGGGAGGGGGTTACGGCCTTCCCATCGTGTCACACGTCCACAGTGGCGGCGGGCGGAGACATCGTTAACACACGTCACACTTCACATGAACTACTGAGCTCTGTCCCATTTTTCTCACATGTATCAACATCTTGCTGTCTGAAGCGTCGCCGACTCGCAGGGCGTCAAGCTTTTGTACTGTTGCGGAGGCAGCTTTGAGCCAAATTTCAAACTTCTGTGTCGCAATGCAAGAATGTGGCTAGGTGTCAAAAAAAGCGACCCTTTAATTTGCGCAGTATAGCTATGCAGTGTCTTTCAGTTCCTATTTTATGTACATAGCAGATTATTTCAGTATTGCAAATATACTGCAATGCGTCTGTGTCTTGCTGTCCACATACCTCAAAGATAGCGTCTCCTCATCATGTAAGACGCTGAGGTCACAGGCACACTGAAACATTAGCATTACGAACGAACGAATCAGTGTGTGCAATTAACCAATCAAATTCATTACACTGTGAAAGTTTACTGCAATATGATAGTTGTGTTTTAGTCGCTATTTTATTAACCAATACTTCGACTTCTGAAAGTAATCTTTACTTTTGTATCATGCTTTGTTTAACAGCAAAGTATTGACTACCTTCTTAAATAAAATTGTGCTTTACACGAAATATCATGGGCTACGTCCCAACAAAGTTACGGATCTCCTTTTGCCAAGCTTAGTGCAGTAACTCAACGTGACATGGACTCTACAAGTCGTTCGATGTCCCATGCGGAAATGTTGGCCATGCTGCCTGTACAGCCCTCCATAATTGCGAAACTGTTGCCGGTGCAGGATTTTGTGCGCGAACTTACCTCTCGATTATGAGCCATAAATATTCGACGGGTAGCCAAATCATTCGCTCGAATTGAACAGAGTGCTCTTCAAACCAGTCGCGAACGATTGTGGCCCCGTGACATGGTGCACTGCCATACATAAAAATTTAATCTTTGTTTGCAAACATGAAGTCCAGGAATTGCTGCAAATGGTCTCCAAGTAGCCGAACATAGCTGTATCCATTCAATGATCGGTTCATTTGGTCCAGAGAACCCAGTCCATTCCTTGTAAACAAAGCCCAAACCATTATGGAGCTACCATCAGCTTGCACAGTGCCTTGTTGTCGAATTGAGCTTGTGGCTTCACGAGGTCTGCGGCGCACTCGAACCCTGCCATCAGCTTTTGTCCACCGAAATCGGGACTCATCCGCGCAGGGCCTGGTTTTCCAGTCGTCTAGGTTGCAACTAATATGGACACGATCCCACGAGAGGCGCTGAAGGCGATGTCCCGCTGTTAGCAACTTAGGTCGCCTGCTGCCACAGCCCATTAACGCCTAATTTGGCCTCACTGCCTTAACAGATACCTTCGTCGAGCGCTCCACACTGATTATCGTGGTTGTCATGCAGTGGTTCTTGTCTGTTAGCAGTGACAACTCTACGCAAACGCCACTGCTCTCGGTCCTTAATTGAGAGTCGTCGGCCACCGTTGTCCGTTGTGAGAGATAATGCTTGAAATTTGGTATTCTCGGCACACTCTTGACACTGTCATTGAATTTCCTAACGATTTCCGAAATGAATTCCCCATGCGTCTAGCTTCATCTACCGCTCCGCGTTCAGAGTCTGTTGGTTTCCGTCGTCAGCCCATAATCACGTCGAAATCCTTTACGCATGAAACACCTGAGTACAAATTACAACACCGTCAAGGCCGTGCGTTTTTATACCTTGTCTATGCGATACTGGAGCCATCTGTATACATGCATATCGCTATCCCATGAATTTTGTCATCTCCATGTAATTATCTACTTTGCCTCCTTTGGCAATTTATTATCGAATTTTAATAGGTGATAGAACATTATGGTTTGAGTATTGACCTGCTAACTGTGTGTCTACGAATTTCATGTATACTGGCATACTTACCATTCTTTTCTATGGTTTCCAAAATATATTCATTCATGTACTCACCTGAACTACTGGAGATAGTCATATTTTAAATAATTCTATACACCGAATGCGACCAGCTCTTTTACTTATTTTTCTTTTGCTCCTTTTCTGCTGTTTGAAACATGTGTACACATTTTATGCATGTGATTCCCACAATGCCATCTCACAGTTATTAACGGAGTACAGTGAGTGAGTCGATCTACAGTGAAAAATTATGGATAATTTTTGGGGAAATTTTCTGAGTGCTTTGGTGTAAGTGACTGTGGTCTACCATGCCTTGTCACACAATAATTGCATTTAGTTTGATTTCTTATGCGCGTTTATCTTTGTATTGTACTTAAAGTACCCGCACCACAGCTGTTCACGGTATGCACTGTGTCTCTCGTTCGTAAACAAACTAGCTCCACTGACTCACGCTACTTTCTGCTCACAAACAGCAGTGTCCACTATATTCTTCACCCGCTATCTTATGTTCCGTATTTCTCGGTTCTGTCTTGAGTTTGTTCTTGGGACAGTGTTATATGTATTTAGCAGTACCAGACAATAGTGTGGATTGATGTACTCATGAAGAGTTTTCCAATGTGCACCTCATGTAAGGTTTCTCTCATCACAGTGGAAGAGCGGTACAAAAACGACAGCGGCATCCTAGACGTCAGAGACACGCCACCGCACCCAATCTGTACGAGAGTTACACGCGGTTGGTGACTATCCAACCACTAGTAGCTAGCGTGTTCCACAAACTCTGAACAAAGTTGAACAACTATTTCGAGAATTTTGCATGAACAACAATTACACCTGTATCATCCACAGAATGTGAAGTCATAGAAGGCAGTGTACTTTCATCTCGAATAAAGTTTGAAAATTCTTACACAGTGTACAGGCAAGCACTATTTAATACTTTTGTGCTGTTTACAGACGACGCCAAGTCACAAGAGAGGGCGTTTCCAACAATAGAAAAACCCATGAATGGTATGATAAAAACTCTCGCGCGATAATTTTTTTTTGTGGTTCTAGGGCGCATAACTACAATGGTCATTAGCGCCAAGACTAAGTTCGGAATGCACCGTGAGGCACAAGGTTAAAGCAGCAACTAAAAGGGACAATACTATAAAAGACAAAGACAGGCAGAGGATTAAAAAAAACAGCATAATCAAATGTCCTTAGACAGGTTTGTCAAGTTGATAAAACGAAGAACGCGAGCAGCTGTGTTAACCCTACGAAGTTATGAATGTATCGATATAGTGGGCGGCGGGTGCCGGGTATTTTCGGCGATTTTCTGTTTTCCACGCCTAGGGATCCAGACGTTGATCAGTAATCAAAACGTTTTAAGGCCCGACTTCAGTTCCAGTCACTACTCGACTTCTGAATCACAGTCATCAGCTATCGTCGTCAAATATTTCTGATACAAGAAGTCGCCCTTGTTCTCCCAGTGGTCCTCTCAAAGAGGGCTTGTTCGAGAGCGTGCTAAAAAGTACTGCCTCAGAATTTTTATGGGAATAAAAGTTTTTTAAGTTAAACAAACGTCATTAAAATTCTACATCTTCATTCTTCATTTCTAAATATTTATTTCTCAACATAGTCACCCTTCTGCTACCTTTGGACCAAAATAACACATGGTGGGTGAAGAGAGGAGGACATACACACAGAACAAACAAAGAGGGAGTTTTGTGGCCAAAGTAAGTCCACTAGCAGTATACATTTGAGGATGAAGTTCGTGTGGAGCACAAAACTGTGTGGACGTGAATCGTGGACTGTGGGATAATCGGAAAGGAGAGAGTACAAGCGATTTAGATGAGGTGGTACAAAAAGCTTTTGAAAATAAGGATAGGCGAGGTAGGTAACACATGGAAATCGTTGAGGAGAAATGACAGGGTGATAGGACATGTGCCAACACATCAAGTAATAAATTGATGGTACGTGAGGGAGCTGTAGAGCATAAGAATATGGAGCTAATGTCCGAGAATTAAATATATCGATCAAATAAATGAGGACTTTAGGTGACAGTGCTACTCTTGAGATGAAGAGGTTGGCAATGGAGAGGATTTATTGTGGGACTGATGACACCACCAAAGAAATATAAATGTGATTATACCTTACGTACTTTACGGTAATCTGAACAGAGTAGAGTACAAAACGTTTCTTCCGCACAGTTACTACAAAATGTCCAACTGAGAATTCATCGATCTGTGCAAAGTGAGCACGACAGGAACTAGGCACGTTTTGCACCCTAATGCAAGCTGCGATAGGTCGCCATGGTGCTCTTCCATGGACAGTGAAAATGGACTTCTTGCTCTGGAGGCACGTAAGGAGCCTATTTTACGTGACTCAGCTCGACCTGTTTGCTAGGGATGTCGCAGCAGCAACAGATAGGCAACCGGACTCCTGGGACTCTTGAGCATGCACACCAGTGGATGTTTTGTCGCACTAGACACTGTTGTGATCGTGGTGGTCCGCATTTGGAACAACACTTGTAAGGAAACATTTATGTATTGATTGCGGACTGTTCTGGACACCGATAGAGCGGACTAAGCCCACTGTCATGAAAGCGTACGCGTTTATCTGAGGGCTGTTCTGTCATCACGGTCTGACGTAAGAGTCGTGTTGCCCACTGCGACAGTAGCACACCAAACTGCCTGGAAGTTACATTGTTCGACGCGATCTTGCGAAAGCGAGTAGTAATTGCTTAAAATAGTACAATGGTTTTTACCAATGGGAGCGAGAGTAGAGTAATAACTTGCAACAACAAGAAGACCCCACGTCTGTCCTTCATGGATTCCTAAAGATCTTACGAAAATATGAAACGCCACATTTTAGAGCATATCATTTACGATTCTCTTGTAAATTACAGGTATTTGCTGAAGGTGACCTTTTCCTTATAATAGCAGTAAGTGGCCACTAAACACCAGCAGACCTGACCTTTTGCAGTAAGGAGTCGAACATCTACTCAACAACATCAAGTTTTGTTCACTACATTTCCAATCAAATCAATGAACGGAGAAATAGGAAACTTATTCGGAATGCGATACATACATATAGTATTTAACATACCATATAACCCTTCAAATCTGAAACAGAAGGGAAATACACAAAGACGTGACAATAACGTCGAAATCAAAACAACTGGTTCCCAACCAAGAAGAAACCAATTCCACAACTCTTGCTACATCTGGCCCTAAACAGCAAGAATCATATTAATACATCTCCAGAAAACCTTACACACCATTTCTCGCAGCGACTTCTATTTATTTTGCGTGCCTATGTAGTATCGTCTCAGTTGTCTGACTGGATTCGTGATTTCCTGTCAGAACAGGTAACAGAAAGTCATCGTGTAAAACAGAAGTAACATCTGGTGTTCCCCAAGAAAGTGTTATGAGCCCAGCCGGCCGCTGTGGACGAGCACTTCTAGGCGCCTCAGTCCGGGACCGCGCTGCTGCTACGGTCGCAGGTTCTGATCCTGCCTCGGACTGTATGTGTGTGATGTCTTTAGGTTAGTTAGGTTTAAGTAGTTCTAAGTCTAGGGGACTAATGACCTCAGATGTTAAGTCGCATAGTGCTTAGAGCCATTTGAACATTTCTTTTCTTTCCCCAATGTTTGGGTCCAGAAATCGTGTTTCATGTACCCTCCAGATCCGAATCCGTCGAGAATCACTCTCCAGGCGAAATCGGAACTCATCTGTGAAAAGAACATTGGCGCTCCGTTCGACCGTCCAAGTGGAATGTTGATGGCTCCACGTTACCTTCTGTGAAGACATGCCAGAGGTAAACAGACAGCAGATCTCTAACAGTAAAGGCTACTCTGCTGAAGCCGCCTGTACACTGTTTACCTCGATACAACCCATCCAGAGGATGCTGCGACGTGAGATGCCAGTTGCCATGCAGTACTAAGGCCGTACTGCCGTGCCCTTACAGCCAAATAACCGTCCATTCTTTCTGATGGCACACGTGGTCGGCCCTACACTGCTCTTTGGGATATTGTTTCAGTCTCTATAAATGTCACCACATCCCAGAAACAGCAGAATTCTGGTACCGCGCGCTGCGGAATTTGAATCCCCGCCAGACGTCATGGACGTCGAAGACCCCTAGAGGTCTCTGCACCATCGCGCCGTAAGCTGTGGCGGCGCGCGCCTCCTGACCCGCATTTAGTGTGAGGGCGCCACAGTGGAATACGTGGTTCCAGCTGCCAATAGCGGCGCCCCCGATAGAGTACCTAAGCACCTGCCTCTCGCTCAGCCAGCCAGTCTAACCTTGGGTACGTCTCTGGACACATCGCTTCGCCTTAAACAGCTTATTTACTTCCTTGTTCTATGTACGAGTATACGTGGATTGTTCACGGGCCACTCCGAGGATCCCGCAGCGCTTTCCGTCACTTCAACCCCACGAGATTACAGAGTACCTAACGGCTCAACACAAAAGTTTTGTCTCAATTACAGATAGCGTTGAGGATCAGTGGACAAAGTTCAAACCCATCGTACAATATGCTTTAGATGAGTATGTGCCAAGCAAGATCGTAAGAGATGGAAAAGAGCCACCGTGGTACAACAACCGAGTTAGAAAACTGCTGCGGAAGCAAAGGGAACTTCACAGCAAACATAAACATAGCCAAAGCCTCGCAGACAAACAAAAATTCTTCTTCTTCTGTAGTGGTCAATCCAAGGATTGGTTTGCAACAGCTACAATGGCAGCTTGTCTCCATTCTGTGCGTCTTTCAGCTTTTCTCTTCATTTCTTTATAGGTGTTACATCCCACATCTTTCACGATTTGATCCATGTACCTCAGTCGTGGTCTTCCTCTTGGTCTTTTTCCCTCGACATATCCCTCTATGATTGTGTTCAGGAGTCCTTTATGTCTTAATAGATGGCCTGTAAATTGCACTCTTCTTTTAACAATGAAACTCCAGCAGCTTCTCTTCTCACCTGCTCTTTCCAGAATCACTTCGTTTGTGACCTTGTCCATACATTTTATTTTGATCATGCGTCTATAGCACCACATTTCAAAAGAATTTAGCTTCTGGTCTTCCTCTGTCCCGAGAGTCCATGTTTCACACCCATATCATGCCACACTCCACACATATGATTTCAAAAATCTTTTCCTGATTTCAAGGCTGATGCTCTTAGATGTTAACATGTTATTCTTCTTGTTAAAAGCAGCCTTTGCTTGAGCTATTCTACTTCTCACTTCTGCCTTGCTCCTTCCATCCCTGGTAATATTACTGCCCAGATAAGTAAATTTATCAACTTGTTCAAGCAGTTCATTGCCTACATGAACTTGGACTTTCACTTCATCTTCTTTGTAGCATGCCATTACTTTTGTTTTTGCTTTATTAATTCTCATATTATATTCCTACACAGAACAAAAATTACGCGAAGCGAAATGTAGTGTGAGGAGGGCTATGCGAGAGGCGTTCAATGAATTCGAAAGTAAAGTTCTATGTACTGACTTGGCAGAAAATCCTAAGAAATTTTGGTCTTATGTCAACGCGGTAGGTGGATCAAAACAAAATGTCCACACTCTGTGACCAAAATGGTTCTGAAACAGAGGATGACAGACTAAAGGCCGAAATACTAAATGTCTTTTTCCAAAGCCGTTTCACAGAGGAAGACTGCACTGTAGATCCTTCTCTAGATTGTCGCACAGATGACAAAATGGTAGATATCGAAATAGATGACAGAGGGATAGAGAAACAATTAAAATCGCTCAAAAGAGGAAAGGCCGCTGGACCTGATGGGATACCAGTTCGATTTTACACAGAGCACGCGAAGGAACTTGCCCCCCCCCCCCTTCTTGTAGCGGTGTACCGTAGGTCTCTAGAAGAGCGTAGCGTTCCAAAGGATTGGAAGAGGGCACAGGTCATCCCCGTTTTCAAGAAGGGACGTCGAACAGATGTGCAGAACTGTAGACCTATATCTCTAACGGCGATCAGTTGTAGAATTTTGGAACACGTTATATGTTCGAGTAAAATGACTTTTCTGGAGACTAGAAATCTACTCTGTAGGAATCAGCATGGGTTTCGAAAAAGACGGTCGTGTGAAACCCAGCTTGCGCTATTCGTCCACGAGACTCAGAGGGCCATAGACACGGGTTCACAGGTAGATGCCGTGTTTCTTGACTTCCGCAAGGCGTTAGATACAGTTCCCCACAGTCGTTTAATGAACAAAGTATGAGCATATGGACTATCAGACCAATTGTGTGATTGGATTGAAGAGTTCCCAGATAACAGAACGCAGCATGTCATTCTCAATGGAGAGAAGTCTTCCGAAGTAAGAGTGATTTCAGTCGTAGGACCGTTGCTATTCACAATACACATAAATGACCTTGTGTATGACATCGGAAGTCCATTGAGGCTTTTTGCAGATGATGCTGTGGTGTATCGAGAGGTTGTAACAATGGAAAATTGTACTGAAATGCAGGAGGATCTGCAGCGAATTGACGCATGGTGCAGAGAATGGCAATTGAATCTCAATGTAGACAAGTGTAATGTGCTGCGAATACATAGAAAGATAGATCCCTTATCATTTAGCTACAAAATAGCGGGCCAGCAACTGGAAGCAGTTAATTCAATAAATCACCTGGGAGTAGGCATTAGGAGTGATTTAAAATGGAATGATCTTATAAAGTTGATCGTCGGTAAAACAGATGCCAGACTGAGATTCATTGGAAGAATACTAAGGAAATGCAACCCGAAAACAAAGGAAGTAGGTTGCAGTACGCTTGTTCGCCCACTGCTTGAATACTGCTCAGCAGTGTGGGATCCGTACCAGATAGGGTTGTTAGGAGAGACAGAGAAGATCCAATGGAGAGCAGCGTGCTTCGTTACAGGATCATTTAGTAATCGCGAAAGCTTTACGGAGATGACACATAAACTCCAGTGGAAGACGCTGCAGGAGAGACGCTCAGTAGCTCGGTACGGGCTTCTGTTAAAGTTTCGAGAACATACCTTCACGGAAGAGTCAAGCAGTATATTGCTCCCTCCTACGTATATCTCGCGAAGAGAGCATGAGGATAAAATCAGAGATTAGAGCCCACACAGAAGCATACCGACAATCCTTCTTTCCACGAACAATACGAGACTGGAATAGAAGGGAGAACCGATAGAGGTACTCAGGGTACCCTCCGCCACACACAGTCAGGTGGCTTGCGGAGTATGGACGTAGATGTAGATGTAGATGTAGACCGTTCCAGTAGACTTTACAACATTTTGGCGACGAGTAACCGGTGGTCGTTGTTGGTATGGAGGCGAAGTTGATCTGCCTGCTGGAGCAACAGCAGCAGCTCATGCAGCAGCAGCAGCTCCAGTTAGACATATTACAAAAGTCGCTGCAGTTGCTAACGGACAAAGTCGATGCCCGGGACGCGTTGCCACAACAGCTTCCTTGTCCTCGGGTGTCCGATGCTTTCCCACGTCGGCCGTCGTTTCCAACCTTTAATGAATCTAAAGAGGACTGGGAAACCTACTTACATCGGCTGAAACAACATCATTTCACGGCCTTTCAAGTCACGGACGACTCCTTTCAGCGGTCGTTGTTTTTGTCTTGGGCCTCCCCGGACACGTTCTATCTTCTCCCCAAGTTGGCACGGTTGTCCGATCCTGTGGTTCTCTTTTTCCAGGAGATCTGCCTTTTAGCTGACAAACTATTATTCCCAACGTTACCACGTGGTCGTCTCTCGGCTGGAGTTCCACCAGTACCATAAACAGCTTGGTCAATCGTATCGTTCCTGGTCACGGACTTGCTGGGTCTCAGCCGTCGATGCGATTTTACGTGCACCAGTCAGCAGTGTAAGTCTTCGTATGCGGACTCCCTGATCCAGGATGTGGTGGTTCAGCTGGCTCCCGATCTTGAGGTCCGCACTGCGGCGTTGAAACTCGACAATCCTTCCTTGGAAGAGATTCTCCACATTTCCCACTCCTTTGAAATTGCTCAAGCCGCTAACGAGCGTCTTATGGCGCGACCGCAGGTGGCGGCGATCGCGGCGTCACGGCGGGTTCTGCTCTCGCGACATCGACGTGGCCCGGCCAACAGAGGCCAGTGCCGTCGGGACTCCTCGTTGTCCGACGTCTCTATGGCATCGGCGCCTTCGGTCGCCCCTCGTCGCCGGTCGCGCAGCCCACTTCCCTCTTGCCCACAGTGCTTTACTGCCCATTCGCGGGCTGATTGTCCCTACTGCTGGAAAACGTGCACACTGTGTAACAAGGAGGGCCACATCCGATGTTTGTAGTAGTCATTCGACTCGCTCCAGTCCTGCCCCTCCTGGGCCTCAAGATACAGTCCTTGCTCTGCAGTCGGTCGTCCCACAGGACTACCCGTCAGTGAGGAAGTTTTTCCTCAATCTCCGCATTTTCACTCAGGATGTCAGTTTTCATGTCGACACTTGGGCCACCGTCTCCCTAATTAATATGACAACATTTACCTGGCTGGGCTCATCTGCATTGTCGCCTCCCTCTCACCATTTGGTCGCCTACAGAGATAGTTCCATTCCCCTTCATGGGCAGTTCGATGGTTCTGAGCACTATGGGACTTAACATCTATGGTCATCAGTCCCCTAGAACTTAGAACTACTTAAACCTAACTAATCTAAGGACAGCACACAACACCCAGCCATCACGAGGCAGAGAAAATCCCTGATCCCGCCGGGAATCGAACCCGGGAACCCGGGCGTGGGAAGCGAGAACGCTACCGCACGACCACGAGAGGCGGGCTCATGGGCAGTTCGTCGTCCAGGCGACGTACACGCATGTTTCCCAGTTCCTTACCCTTTTTGTCGTCGACCATCCGTCGGCTTCGAATATTTTTGGCCTGGATGCGTTTCAACTGTTGGGCTTTTCAATTTCCGACGAAGTTAAGGTCGTTTCCACGGCTGCTCCCTCTTAGGACGTGGACGATCTGTTCTCCGCTTTTGCGTGGTTGTTTGGACCGGATCTCGGATGTGCTTCCGGCTTTCAGGCACACAACACCCTACGGTCGGATGCACAGCCCCGCTTTTTCAAGGTCCAGCCCTTTCCAGTGGCCTTACGACCAGCGGTCAAGCAGGAACTTGATCGGCTCCAGGCCGCTGGCGTGCTGGAGCCTGTAACTTACAGTGCGTAGGTGATATCACGGGTGGTCACACGGATACCCAATGGGTCCCTACGGCTGTGTAGGGACTTCGGCGCTACTGTCAATGCTCAGTCCCTGATTGACACTTACCCCTCTCCCCGACAGGAAGACCCTGTTGCCAAGCTTGCTGGGGGAAATCGACCTGGCTGAGGCACACCACCAGTTGCCCTTGGATGCTGAATCTCAGAACATCATGGTTATCAACACGCCTTTCGGATTGTATAAGTACAAGCGCCTTTCCTTTGGTGTCTATTCGGCTCCGGCCATTTTCCAGCGATTCCTGGTGCAGCTTACACAGCCTATCCCTGCCTGTGTGAATTATCTTGGTCACCGGGCGTTCCCGCCAGGTACACTTGCAAAACCTCTGTGACATATTTCACACTCTGCACTCTGCTGGTTTACGCTGTCGGCTGGACAAGTGTTGTTTTTTTCCAACTGGAAGTGGAATACTTAGGCCACTGGCTTATCAAAGATGGCATTCGCCCTTCAGGTCGTAATGTTGCGGCCATTGAGGCCCTTCCTCGTCCCAAGGACTTATCTGAACTCTAGGTGTTTTTGGGCAAGGTTACATATTACTTAAAGTTTTTGCCCCAGGCTGCCTCCATTGCTCAACCCCTCAATCACTTGCGTAACAAAGGGGTACCTTTTGATTGGACGCCTGCCTGTGACCAGGCTTTTCTCTGTTTAAAAGCGATGCTCAAGTCCGCCCCTTGTCTTACTCCCTTTTCTCCGGATGGCCCCTAGGTTGTGGCAGCTGATGCATCGGCATATGGCACTGGGGCCGTCCTTGTGTGCCAGGATGCCGATGGCTCCAAACAGCCCATGGCATATGCGTCTAAGACGTTGACCCCAGCACAACAGAACTACTCCCAGATTGAAAAGGACACTCTGGCGATCGTGTTCGCTGTCCAAAAATTTCACACCTACCTCTTTGGGGCAAAGTTCACCCTCCTGACGGACAATAAACCCTTGGTTACACTTTTTGGACACCACTCGCACCTTCCAGAGCGGACAGCTCAACGTCTCCAGCGCTGGGCATTGTTTTTACACCCACCGCCCACCATGCTAACACGGACGCTTTGTCACATCTCCCAGCAGGCCCCGATCCTGCCTTTGACCGACAGCAAGTGCTCTGATTTCACATTGATTCCGCCGCCATGTTGCGCTGGCCGGTCTACCTCTTATGGCTGCTCACATTGCTGCAGCTACCCGCCACAACCCTGTGTTGCTGCAGGTTCTCAACCACGTGGTCCACAGGTGGCCGTCCTATGTTACTCGTCAGATGCAGTCCTATTTCAACCCCTGGTGCCACCTGTCCCACAGGCTCTCTGTGGTCGATGATGTCCTTCTGTTGGCCACAGAGTCGGATGCCCATCAGATGGTCATCCCTCCAGAATTGCAGCTTATGGTGCTCGGTTTGTTACACCACGAGCACTGGGGTATGTCCCAAATGAAAGTTTTGGCTCGCCAGCATGTGTATTGGCCTGGCATTGATGGCGATATGGAGCTTCTGGTCCGTGGGTGCACTGTCTGTGTGCGTCACTGGGCAAGCTCCTCTCAGTCGTTTGCACCCTGGCTTGTGCCTTGCTGTCCCTGCGATCGGATCCATATCGATTTTGTGGGCCCATTTTTGGGGTCCATATGGTTACTCATTGTTGATGGCTACTCCGGATACCACATATGTTGTCTGCATGGCAGCCACCACTCATGGCCCTGGCCCAGGTTCTCACCATTGAGGGCCTGCCACACATGATGGTCTCCGATAATGGTCCCCAATTCACGGCGTCCTCCTTCCATGACTTCTGTCAGGCCAACAGTATCAAATATTTCTGTAGCCCCCTTTCCACCTTTGGTCCAATGGTGCAGCGGAGAGGCTTCTCCGCACTTTTAAACACCAGTTGACTAAGGTATCGACACATCTCCAACCAAGTCGGCCCTCACCCTGTTTTTGAGCACCTATCACACTACGCAAATTGACTGAAGCAGTCCGGCAGAGCTCCTTCATGGACGACAGCCGCGGACCCTGCTCCATTTGCTGATACCATCCTCCTACCACCGCCACTCCCGGCCCTCGCAGCGGTATGCCCCTGGCACGGCCGTGTGGGCCCGCGAGTACGGGCGCAAGGGGGGTTGGATACCCGCCACGGTCGTCGCGGTCCATGGGCGGCGTGTGAGGTCGGTGCAGACGTCGAAAGGGTTGGAGCGCCGCCATTACAATAAGCTCTGCCCGCGTGCCGCCACGGGTCTCGCGCCGCTGCCTCTTCCCTTCAGATACAGACGTGGCCCTCGAATCACCGTCCCTGCCCCCGGTTGCCGTCTCCCCGTGGGTCTGCCGCCAGCCCTCCCCGCCTCCGGGTGGATCGGCGGCTCCCTCCCCCGCCCTGGACTCTGGATCGGTTGTCATGGATACCTAGGGCGTCCCTTCCTCCCCGCCAATAGCTGTTGATGAGCCCAGCTCCTCTTCCCACTGCCACCCACCTCGGCACTGTCCGGGGTGTTTCCGTCCCTACGCGCAAGTTTCAGGGGGGAGGGATCTGATACCGCGTGACGCGGAATTTGAATCCCCGCCAGACGTCATGGACGTCGAAAACCCCTAGAAGTCTCTGCACCATCGCGCCATAAGCTGTGGCGGCGCGAGCCTCCTGGCCCGCATTTAGTGTGAGGGCGCCACAGTTGAACACATGGTTCCAGCTGCCAAAAGCGGCGACCCGGTAGAATATTTAAGCGCCTGCCTCTCGCTCAGCCAGCCAGGCTAACCCTGCGTACGTCTCTGGACACATCGCCTCGTGTTAGACAGCTTATTTACTTTCTTGTTCTGTGTGCGAGTGGACGTGGTTGTTAGGCTTTCTTGTGACTCCGTTGTTTCGATCTTGTTGTTGTTCGTTCTGTCCTTCGTTGGTCGTGTCCGTCCACTTCCGTTGTGTTGTTGTTCACGGGCCACACCGCCGGTACCGCCGCGCTTTCCATCACTTCAACCCTGCGACCGTTCCGGTCACCGTTACAGCAAGAACGATTCAGTTTAAGCCATCGCGCCACATCAGTTTACGACTCTCCCGCTTCCATTCTTCCTTTGGCCCTCCACAGCAGAGAGTCAGTAGGCGTATTCACTGTGCCACGCTGCACCGACTGTGACTGTGAACACAGCGGTTGTGGGTGTCGGACGACCCTGCAAACACTACCCCACTTTATAGGTGCCCTGATGTCACTGCTGGCGTGCAGCTACATCTGTTGACAATTTGTATGACTAACGTGAATTAGACAAAGGACGGGGAAATAGCAGTTTGTTGCTTTAATTTTGGACACCAGTGTGTTTTGTTGGCACCCATCTGTATCTATAATCATCATAATAAAATGAGAGAAATCAGAGCTCACAAGAAAAGATTCATGTGTTCGTTTTCCCCACATATTCTCTTCCTTTCAGCGGAGTAAGGTGCAGCTGTGAATATATTCGAAAATATTTTTTCGTGAATAAGTTGTGTCTTTCGACAATTAACTCATGCTTGGAACACAAAATATAATTACTATTTCCATAACTAAGTAGAAGGATAGAAACAAACTTTAATTATATGGTATTCTTTCTCCTCTCTAGGAAGGCTAGTGCCATTTCAGCTGTCAGATGGTAACAATTTTCACAGCAGTGAGTGTCGCAACTGTAGGCAATGTTACACTCCGCTATTACTCCATGTTTACTGTTGATCGTTCTGTTGATTGTATACTGTAGTGGCCTCCAGTTCCAAGTTGGTCTGATTCAACTCGCAGTGTTACTTTATGCTGCGCAAGCCACTTCATCTCCAAATGGCAACTGCATCCTACATCTTTCTGATTCTATTTCCTGTATTTATCTCTTGGTCTTCCTGTACACCAGTACTTTCCTCAAATACTAAATTTGTGATCCCTTGATGTCTCAGAATATGTCATATCAACGGGCCTCTTCTTTTAGTCAAGCTGTGCCACAAATTTCTTGTCTCACCATTTCTCGCCAGTACCTTCTCATTAGTTACGCGATTTACCCATCTAATCTTCAGTATACTTCTGTAGCACCACAATTCAAGAGCCTCTATTCCTTCTTATCTACACTGTTCTAACCCATGTTTCGCTTCCATACTTACATGGCTACATCCCAGACAAATACGTACAGAACACATTTACTAACACTTAAAACCTATATTCAATGCTAACAAATTTCCCTTCTTCAGAAACACTGTTTTCCACTGCCAGTCGACGTTTTATTTTTGCTGGCCAAATAGTAAAACTCATCAACTACTTTTAGTGACTCTTCCCTAATCTAATTCCCTTAGCATCATCTGATTTCATTCAACTGTATTCCATTATATCTGCTTTACTTTTGTTAATTATCATCGTACAACCTCCATTCAAGACGTTACCGATTCTGTTCAACGGTTCTTCCAAATCCTTTGATGTCTCTGACAGAGTTACAATGTGAAACTTCCTGGCAGATTAAAACTGTGTGCCCGACCGAGACTCGAACTCGGGACCTTTGCCTTTCGTGGGCAAGTGCTGGCAGAAGTAAAGCTGTGAGGACCGGGCGTGAGTTGTGGTTCGGTAGCTCAGATGGTAAGGGTTAGCTGCCCTCTGTAATAAAAATAACTTAGTTAATGGATCAATAACGAACTGAAACAGGTGTCTTGCGATGTCCGCACCGAGCACATGACACGAACGAAAAAACTAACAAAATGAGATTTTTTAAAAAAAAAAAAAAAAAAGGTGGTAGAGCACTTGCCCGCGAAAGGCAAAGGTCCCGAGTTCGAGTCTCGGTCGGGCACACAGTTTTAATCTGCCAGGAAGTTTCATATCAGCACACACTCCGCTGCAGAGTGCAAATCTCATTCTGGAGAGTTACAATGTCATCAGCAAACATCAAAATAAAATTTTTATTGCTTCTCCCATAAATTTAGTTACTACTCCCAATTTTTCTTTGCCATCCTTTATTGCATGCTCAGTGTACAGATTGACTAACAACAGATATAGGCTACAACCCTGTCTCACTCCCTTCTCAACCACAACTTCTTCTTCATGCCCCTCGAATCTTATAACTGCCATTTGGTAGCTGTACAAGGCGTAAATAGGCTTCCTCTTCCTGTATTTTACCCCTACTACCTTCAAAATATCAAACAGAGTATTCCAGTCAAAAGTCTACAGTTGCTAAAGAGGTAGGTCTGCCATTCCTTTACCTATCTTCTGCCCGCCCCGATAGCTGAGTGGTCAGCGTGACGGATTGCCGTCCTAAGGACGCGGGTTCGATTCCTGGGTCGGGGATTTTCTACTCTCAGGGACTGGGTGTTGTGTTGTCATCATCATCATTTCATCCCAATACGGCGCGCAGGTCGCCCAATGTGACGTCGCATGTAATAAGACCTGCACCAAGGCGGCCGGACCGGCCCCGTAAGGCGCCTCCCGGCGAATGACGCCAAACGCTCATTTCGGTTACCTATCTTCTAAGTTAAGTCGTAGGTTCGGTACTGCTTCGCGAGGTCCTACATTCCTGCGAAATCCCAAGCTGATCTTCCACGAAATCGGCTACTAACAGTTTTTCCGTTCTTCTGTAAAGAATTCGTGTTTGTGTTCTGCATGCATGACTTATCAGCCTGGTAATTCGGTACTGTTTCTACAGTGATGCTTTCAAGTTCATCGCCCTTGTATAAACTCTCTATATATTCCTTTTAACTTTCAGCTTTCCCTTCTATGGTTAGTATTGGTTTCACATCTGAGCTTTTGACAATGGTAGAGCTGCTCCACACTCCTCCAATCGCCTCTTTAATTTTCCTGTGGACTGTATCCTAGTGAAATAAGTTTCTAAATTCTTACGTTTGTCTTCTAGCCATTCCTGCTTAGCCATTTTGGACTTCCTGGCAATCTCATTTTTAGACGTTTGTAATCCCTTTCGCCTGCTTCATTTGCTGCATTTTTGTTTTCTCCTCTCAGCAGTTATATGCAATATGTCCTGTGATATACAAGAATCTCTACTAGGCCTTGTCTTCATACATATTTAAACCACTGCTGTCTTCACTGTTTCATCCCTCAAAGGTACCCAACTGTCTTTTCTGCTGTATTCCTTACCTTTGTTCTAGTCTACCGTTGCCTAATTCCCCCTATGAAATGCTCAACAGCCTCTCATTCTTTAACTTATTCAGGTTCCATCACCTTGTTTTCCTATCATTTTTCAGTTTCTACAGTTTTAATCTCCAGTTCATAACTAATGAATTGTGGTCAGAATCCACATTTGCCCATGGAGATGTCTTGCAGTTTAAAATCTAGTTCCTAAATCTCTACCTTACAGTTATATAATCAATGCAAAACATTCTAGTGTGTCTAGATCTTTTCCATGTATACAACCAATTCACGGTTCTTAAACCAGGTTTTAGCGAAGATTAAATTAGGCTCTGTGCAAAATTCTAACAAGTGGCTTTCTCTTTCATTCTTCTCCCGCAGTCCATACCATTTTTCATTCTTTTCTTTTTTCTACTGTCGAATTTCAGTCCCCTATCACAATTAAACGTTCGTTTCCTTTGACTATCTGAATAATTTGTTTTATCTCATCATACATTTCCTCAACCTGTTCATCATCTGCAGAGCTAGCTGGTATATGAAAGTCTACTAATGTCGTGAGTATTGAATTTGTGTCTTTCTTGACTGCAATAATGTGTTGACTATGCTGTTCATACTAGGTTAGCTGCATTCCTTGTTTTATTCATTATAAAACCTTTTCCTGCATTACCCCTATTTGATTTTGTATTTACAACCCTTTATTCCCCTGACCCAAGGTCTGTTCCTCTTGACACCAAACCTCACTTAGTCCCACCAGATGTAACTACAACCTACCCACTCCCATTTTTAAATTTTCGAACCTACCTGCCCAATTAAGGGATCTAACGTTTATGCTCCGACCTGTAGATCGCAAATTATGTCCCCCCTGATAATAAAACTTTCCTGAGTAGTCCGCTCCCGGAAATTTTAACTATTTTAACTGCAAAGCATTTTAGCCAAGAGGATTCCATCATCATTTTACTATGGGATACAACTGCACGTCCTTGGGAAATGATTCTGTTTTAGCTTCCCCTTGCTTTCAGCCATTTACAGCACTATTGTAGCCAGGTCATTTTGGTTGATGTTACAAGGGCAGATCAGTCACTCATACAGAGTCCATTGTTGTTACACATTCGGAATGGCTATCTCTATTACTGAGGCACGCAAGCCAAGTCATCACCGACAGGATCCATGGTTCATGGGGTGAAAGCTCCATCTCCCGGTAGTAATAACAGGCAACAACAATGTATTAAACCACTCCACACTACCACCAAAACAAGTACAACGGAATTTCAGATAACAAGAGATTATTCTTAAAATGCACTGTACAATCTCAAAACTTCACTTGCATGATCTTAAAAGGATACTAGATATTGACTATAGCCAAACCTAGGGCACAGGAATGTGATAATTTTATAATGAAAGGAGTTCTGTAGGTTAATCCTATTGGAACCTCATCTTACAGATAAATCCTTAGCGTTTAAATTACTATATAAACTAAAGAAAGTAATAATGTCGTGAATCAGGTAAAAACAGTGAGTGATACACGCATAAGAACTTTCGTTTTCAGAAGCACAGAAATCATACTACTCATCTGACGGACATTTCGTCAAATACTCGTAATGAAATACTTAAGTTAAACAAGATGGAGTTGAAGGGCTTTAAATGTTCCATCAGCCTTAAGCAGCAACAATATTTATGTTCCATGGAATTCATTGATGTTTTCCACTACATTATGGAACATTTAAAGCTTTCCCAACTTCCGTCACGCTTATTTTTCAGTTTTTTATTGGAAAATAATCTGAGAAATTATAATAAATCAATAAATGCTGAATAATCACACTTTATAACTTATCACTTCATGTAAATATCCTCCTGCAGAAGTATCTGTGTTCTTAATATGCTTATTATCTCAGGATCTGAAACATGAAATTACCTTAGCCGTTAAAGAAGCTGTGCGAGAAAGTGTGAATTGCTGGTGCTGAGTTTGTTGTTGTGCTCCTTCTGCCATATAAGCGTATACACTCTAACACAAAAAGACGACATACCACGAAGGAATTAACTGAATAGAACGGAAATCGGTAGACATAATGTATGTGTACAAACAAACAAAAAATTGCAGCTCCTGAAGAATTGGATGATTTATTCAGGAGAAAGGGCTTCACAGACTAAGCATGTCAATAACACGATGGTCCACTTCTGGCCCCTAGGCAAGCAATTATTCGGCTTGGCACTGAAAGATAGACTTGTTGGATGTTGTTCTGGGGGATATTGTGCCAAACTCTTTCCAATTGGCATGTTAGGTAGTCAAAATCTGATGCTCGTTAGAGGGTCCCGTCCAAACATTCTCAACTGGGGAGAGATCCAGTGACCTTGCTGGTCAAGGCAAGGTTTGAGAACCACAAAGACAAGCGATAGAATCTCTCGCTGTGTGTACAGGGAATTATGTTGCTAAAACGTAAGCCTGGGATATCTTGCATGGAAGATAAGGAAATATGGCATCGTATATCGTTAACTTATCTCTGTGGTATAAGTGTGCCATGGATGACAACCAAAGAGGTCCTGCTATGAAATGAAATGGCTCCTCAGACTGTTACTCTTGGTTGTCGGGCCATATGGTTGGAATAGTCAGGTTTGTATCACATCGCTGTCTGGAGCATATGCAGATATATCTTTGCTGGTCATCAGGGCTCAGTCCGAAGCAGAACTTATCACTGAAGGCAATTCTGTTCCAGTCAATGAGATTCCAGGCCGAAGACGTGTCTGGAGTCGTCCCAGATAGCCGTTGGATACCACCCTTATTGATGGCAGCTTGCAGTCAAAATGAGCCCTGTTAATAAATACTGGAAAATAATCGTGACTGAAGCTGGGAAAGTGTAATTTTATGAACATGATTTGTGTTTCGAAACAAATTCGTATTCTTCTATGTTTGACTGTGATATTCTATCAGTTACCTGGATGTTTGAAGACAGTACTGACCATATAGGTTATATTGTATCGCTGTATTACATTTAACAAAATGTGGTTATGTTTAACTATTTCAGGTTGGCAGTTCTGCATTACACAACAGTTACCATACTGAGTTCGCTGCTGCTACTGGTGCTGTGGCGAATTATCCGTGTTCTGATAGAACTGTGACATGTACAGTGCCATGCGGTTGCACCAACAAACTCTTGAGTTCCTCTAAGCACGCCACTTCCATAGAGCCCATTGATAATTGTGCATCAGGTCCACATTCAAAGTAACTTTTGACATCAATTCACATCTATATAGATCTATTACAAGGTTATTGCTCTATTTATGCTGTCTTCATAGTCTAAATGTAAATCACCAAAACTCTGTTTGCACTAATATTATCTACATTCATTTAATTGTTCTTATTTCTGAAATTACTCTTACTATTTATTGTCAGGATGAGATTTAATACTAATTTTTAGGTTTTGAATTACTTACTAGATTATCTTTAATGTTGCTTGTCTTGATGTAGCATATTTCCTCTTGTGATGTTATAACAGAAGAAATAAAAGACGTATACAATACCAATTCAACTTCTTACAGAACTGTATGAATGCAGAGTCTCGCAGCGATAACATTGAATAAAATGCTCTCGGGTTTCCAACCGCGTCAATTGGTTAAAACTACACGAGCTTTCGGCCAAGCACTCCTTGACCATTGTCAAGTGTTATGACTGCCAGTGGGCTGTTGGTGCGTCCTTATATACGCTAACTGCCGGCTGTGACGTCGCTGGTGCCCGTGACATTGCCATATATGGCAATTTGGCAATGGTATCCCATCATATCAACACCGCTGTCACCAGGAGGATATTTCGTCGTGCCAGCTTTGCATTATTACAAGAAAGGATTCGCAACACAAGGCAACAGCTGGATGCAAATGGACGTGCTCTCATGGCCTTGCACCTGCAGTTATCAAGAACACTCACAGCTTTGGACTGGGAATGGGTCGACGCTCCTACGGTTTCTCAACAGACGTCAGCATAGAAACGAACTACAGAGAAGCAGAAAGGAAAGTTCGGCCGCCTTTCGCAACAACAACATTTGGCCACACGGACGCGAGAAATTAGTCGAGTTTTTGGAACACCTCATTGGCATCAACAGTTAAATCCAGTTCACCATGGAGCTGGAAAAAGATAATGCATTGAACTTCCTCGACGTGGTGGTGGTGGTGGTTAGTGTTTAACGTCCCGTCGACAACGAGGTCATTAGAGACGGAGCGCAAGCTCGGGTTAGGGAAGGATTGGGAAGGAAATCGGCCGTGCCCTTTCAAAGGAACCATCTCGGCATTCGCCTGGAACGATTTAGGGAAATCACGGAAAACCTAAATCAGGATGGCCGGAGACGGGAGTGAACCGTCGTCCTCCCGAATGCGAGTCCAGTGTGCTAACCACTGCGCCACCTCGCTCGGTTCCTCGACGTCCTTGTCCACCGTAAATGAAATGGGTGCCTTGGCCACAGCGTCTACAGAAAACCCACCCACACTGACCTGTACCTGCACGCTACCAGCCATCATCATCCAGCACAGAAGGGCACAGTATTGCAAACACTGGTGCATCGTGCAAGAGTAATATCAGACGACGACAACCTCCACCACGAACTAAGCCACCTACGCAAGGTTTTCAGGAATAACGGCTACAGCACCCATCAAGTGAAAGAAGTGATTTCTGGGAAAGATCAGAATAAGACCAACGACGAAGAGCAGGAAAAGAAACTTGCTTTGCTGCCATTATGTGGCTCTGTGTCGGGCAAGATAAGCCGCCTGTTGAAAATACACAAGATAAAATCAGTCTTCAGGCCTCCAACGAAAATCCATCAATTAGTGAGACCAGTTAAAGACGCTGTAGGTCTCAGAACACCCGGAGTCTTCTAAATACCTTGTGAGTGTGGCCAGAAGTACATCGGAGAAACAGAGCGCACTGTGGAACAGCGCAGGAAAGAACATGAGAGGTGTTATCGCCTGCGCTATCCAGAGAAATCTGCGTTAGCTGGGCATGTGTTAGAAAACGGTCACCACATAAAATTTGGCGATACCTCTGTCGTGGCTCGCACTAAAGTCTTCTGGGACAGTTTAATAAAGGAAGCTATTGAAATAAAAATTACCACAAACACCTTGAATAGAGACGGTTGCTTACAACTCACCGCTGCGTGGGATCCAGCGATCGCGTGCTTGAAGAGGGCTCATCGAACGCCGACTCAAAACATGCCCATGTATGGCAATGTCACGGGCACCAGTGACGTCACAGGCGGCAACTAGCGTATATAAGGGCGCACCAACAGCTCACTGGCAGTCATATCACTTGACAATGTCCAAGGAGTGCTTGGCCGAAAGCTCGCGCAATTTTAACCAATTGACGCGGTTGGAAGCCCGAGAGCATTTTATTCTTACAGAACTGATTTTTTGTTAAAATTTTCTTTCCTATTTTCGTTACAGCTTTTTCTGAAGCTCACTGTCTTCCAGTTCAGAATTAGTATATCAAATGAGAGAACAGTTTCATGCTTCGAAGTCAACGAATATATACTATAACAAATAACGTCTTGTGAAGCTCATGTACAGACCACAACTGACGACACAGCTCTTAAGTCACCCAAACATCCCAATTGTAGCCTTCTGATGTTTGTTGTAGTACACCCTTCAAAATTATAGAGTTATTAATTCGTGAGTAAAATATAGGAATGCCAAACTACAGTTACAACAGTAGGACATGAAATGAAAGGTATAGTACAGAAGTCAGTGAGAGATTTGCAGCTTCTCCCCATATTATTCCATTTGTATATAGACTACACAGGAAAGAGAACCAAGGCAAGATTTGGGAAACGAATCCTAACTCAGAGAGAAGAAAGAAAAATTCAAAACTTCCTTATGACACTAACGTTGTGCTACAGACCGCATGGGACTTGGAAGGTCATTTGGACGGAATGAATTTTATCTTGAAATGAGCTTATGAGTGTCAACAATATTAAAATAAAGTCAACACCTGCAACTGAATTAAACCATCTCTTATTCTGCTGTGTCCACACTATGTAGATATGGACAATGAAAAATATAAATAATAAATATAAGAGTAGGGTGGCATTAATCGCCATAAAAGTGTTATTAAAGTAATTATCTTCACTAAAAAGGAGATATTTCTTAAATACAGGATATCGATTTATGTAGTGGGAAGCAGTGTCTGAAAACATTTGTTTGGCTTTTACAATTACATAGAAATTTAACATGGGCAATAGAAGCCCTGGAAATATGATTTTATGGGAGGATAATGAAAATTAGACAAGTAGGTAGAGTATCTAATTAGGAGTAAGTTAATCAGTATTAGAGACTGTTTCAATGTAGAAGCATCGAAAAAACATATATCATTAATATATTGACATCATTAGAGGTAATGAACAAATAAAGTGTTGTTTCTTTGAATTTACTGTAGAAATTTGGCGCACTCTGTTAAGTATAGAATTATACTGGGCTTCATCAACAATGAAAGTAATGACACACATCAAGTTATCTAGAGCAGCTTTGCTCAACACCTTGTCATGATACATTGGTGTGTTGCAAATACTTGTCAGGTGGTTGACGATATTTCTGATGCCTTCTAATCCTCCACAGACAAAATATCTAGAAAATAGCAAATTTATTGCCAAATAGTTTCTTAGAGTAGCCCAACTGGCATGGCATCGCTCATCATTGTAAAATTTGTATGTCATAGTTATTTCATAACAAAAAATGTACCGCATGTTCAATGTATTGGATTTTACTTATGTGTTTACTTCTTTGTATTTAGGGACAAATTCACATGTAAGGAGGGGTGCCATTAAATTATTGAAATGTTTTTTTTTTCTGTGGGTGAAGGAAAAAAAGTGAAGAAATGCAGCTCTA
The DNA here is from genome assembly GCF_021461385.2 of Schistocerca piceifrons. Lineage (NCBI taxonomy): Eukaryota > Metazoa > Arthropoda > Insecta > Orthoptera > Acrididae > Schistocerca > Schistocerca piceifrons. Next base: position 1,073,648,105 of record NC_060139.1, read on the forward strand.
GAGGCTATGCACCCACGTGTTTAAATGTGGTCGTACGACTAATGTGGTGCTGCAATTCTGTGCATTATTTGTAAAACTTTATATGGTATGTTCGTTATACTAAAACACACAGCTACCAGATGTAGCGTAAACTACTGCTGTCACACTCATACTCATTTTCCCTGATGTCCCTGTGTTGTAATTTCTATGAACGAAAACGGTTATTCGCTGTGAACTAAACAGGAACTGGACTTGTTTCCTACCTTTTAACTACATGTATCTCTGTTGTAATGGTGAACAATCTAAGTGGTGTAATAACAAAAACGCTATTTGACTAAATGTGTCACCAAAACTATCTGAAACTGTATAACTATATATCCATATTGTAATTAGATTTCATTAAATTAATTAGAAAACCCAAACTGTAAACTAAAGAAACTGTTCTGTGAAATTCTTTACTGTGCAGTGGACAGTGCTATACTGTGTGATGATGATGACATGCAGTTCCAACACGCTAAACTAACAGAATACAAATGCTATGTAAAACTACAAAACTAATTTTAAAAGAATAAATAACCATAATGTTTCTTTGAAAATGCCCTGCAAATTTATAGACTCAAAAGCAACAAAATTCTAAACACTTACTGATACACAAATGTAACTCCGCACTGTGAGAATAGCACTTCTGCATATGAAATGCAATCTGAACTGAGCTTCACTTAAACTGAACCTAGTAGTAGTTTTAGAATATAAAGCTTAACTGTGAATGGTCTTAATGTCTTGGCTGTGATGTAACTTAACCTACCATATTTTCATGGCTTATTTGTAGCAGCAGAAACTCGGTACTTCTCCAAGGTCGTGCAGCAGAAAACTAGCTGAAGCAAAGAAGACCCAGTATAGGGCAGTGCAAGGACTTGCAGCTATTCTAAGCAGATCATGGTTTAGTCTTAGCCATTGTGTTCCGCTCAGTGGAATGCTGCGACACACATAACCAGAAAATAAACTTTCTTTAGGAGGCAGTGTACAATTAAAACTAATTAAATGATTGAAAGAAAACTAACTTGTTAAAAACAATATGGTAAATACTGAAACTCATTCCTTGACAATTGTAATGATCTTTGAAAATCTTACTGTTTGTAATGATTATTACACTGCCATGAGATTAATTATTGAAATGGTAACGGAGTGGTAAATATATAACCGTTGAGAGCAAGCCATATGAACTGAGGCCTTTGCTTCATCATGACAAAACAATGAAACTAATGAACCCTAACTAATAACGGAAAGTCCTAATAAAATGTTCCATTTTCCACACACATCGTAAATTATGTGCAAGCAAGCGGTGTAGCAACAACAGTGTTTGAAAAATTTCACTTCTCAAATTAAACTTTATCAAATCAAATTCCCGAAATTCAACATCCTCCGTGTCTTAATCTCTTTACTCTGCAAGCTATTTCCAGATAACTCGCTAGAGTGCCCAACACTTGACTAACTCCCTAGCTGCTCTTAGAATGCTGTAGCAATGACAGTGCCACAGACAACTGAAGATCACTGTGCTTGTATTTAGAACATCTGTGACATAGCATATTGACTATTGAAAACTTCTGTTTGAAAAATATTCAGAGTGTAAATATGAACTATGAAATTAAATGAAAATGTTGAACTTACATCACCTTCCTGAACACAAAGATTACCTAGAAACCTTAGATAACCTCCGCACTTGCCTGATTATAATTTGGCAGGATGTTGCTAGCAAACAGAAAATAGCATACAACAAATTATACCAGAGAACGTCATAGATAGGTGATAAAAATAAATTTTAAAGTGAAATTCTGAATAAAAGTACAAGTAAAATGATTTTGACAGGTAAGAAAAGATTATTACATTTGCAGTACATAACACAGTAGTAATGAAATTAGGCTCCTGATTACATGCATTATAAGAACACAAGGCATGATTTAGCCATTAAATATCTAAGAAAGAAAGAGACATAGAGAAATATGACAATTATTTAACAAAGGTAATAAAGGACTCTGTCCTAATTTGGGAGGAAGGTTAAAGTGCATCACAGAATCGTGGACACATGTCTCACCAGTATACATCAAGATGTTCCAAATATCACAATAAAGAATTAAATCAATAAAAAGTAGTACACATATGTGAATTAGAGGGCAGACACAGGGAGGCAGTTAGAAAGTCGTTAGTCATCAGTCAGTATCAATAAAAATCTTGAAATATCATCATATACTAATAAAGAAAAGGATAAATGGTAAATATGTTACTCCAAAGTAAACTTAACTTACTGAGTAAATAGTGTTATAAATGGCCTGTTTTGTTGCTGTGGTGTCACCGCCAGACACCACACTTTCTAGGTGGTAGCCTTTAAACCGGCCTCGGTCCATTAGTATACGTCGGACCCGCGTGTCGCCACTGTCAGTGATTGCAGACCGAGCGCCACCACACGGCAGGTGTAGAGAGACTTACCGGCACTCGACCCAGTTGTACAGCCGACTTTGCTAGGAAAGGTTCACTGACAAATACGCTCTCAATTGCCGAGACGATAGTTAGCATAGCCTTCAGCTACGTCATTTGCTACGACCTAGCAAGGCGCCATTACCAGTTAATATTGAAATTATAAAACATGTACCGTCAAGAGCGATGTTCTCCAATTATGGATTAAAGTTAAGTATTCCAAGATCTTCGCATTTTATTTGCTACTATTAATTCCCTTAACTGTTACAGACCTGACGCCGATCTGCGTGACCTGAAAAGCGTGAATTTCGGCCTCCTCTAGCAACACGGTGTTGGCTCTTCTGCCAACACTTCAGTTGCCTCTTTTTCAGCATTTAATGTGGGTAGAATCAGAATAAATGATTGAAATGTAACTCAGCTAAAGGTAGCAGTGAAGAAACCAACATTTTATTTTTGTGCATTGAACTTACAAAAATCCCCATTACCTTCTTCACTTCTTATCTCCTTTCTCCTAATTTATGTTATGATCATAGCTTCATATGTCTTGAGCTACTTACATATCTGACTACTGCAGGATGAAAACTTCAACCTATTTCTTCAAACAGCATCCTTACTTCATTAGAATATTTCTCCTGTCAATATCCCACTATACCACATTATTCATTTACCTCTATACCATTAACTTTGCTTTTACAAAACGACCCAACATTACACACAGCTATAAAATGTATGTAAATGGGATCTGTTTCTACACATTTCCTCTTACTACTTCACAGACATTAACATCAAAACACACCAAAGATCTAATAAGTGCCCTCTGTCAAATATTAAATTGATCTATGACACTCATTAAAATGAAATTTTTTACTCTCATCTGGTTTTTCTCCAGACTTAGAACATCATGTTTGCACACACTATAACTTACCTAAGTTTAATATATATATATATATATATATATATATATATATATATATTTAAAAACAAAGATGATGTGACTTACCATACAAAAGCGCTGGCAGGTCGATAGAAACACAAACAAACACATACATACACGCAAAATTCTAGCTTTCGCAACCAACAGTTGCTTCGTCAGGAAAGAGGGAAGGAGAGGGAAAGACGAAAGGATGTGGGTTTTAAAGGTGAGGGTAAGGAGCCATTCCAATCCCGGGAGTGGAAAGACTTACCTTAGGGGGAAAAAAGGACGGGTATACACTCGCAAACACACACATATCCATCCACACATATACAGACACAAGCAGACATATTAAAAGGCAAAGAGTTTGGGCAGAGATGTCAGTCGAGGCGGAAGTGCAGAGGCAAAGATGTTGGTGAGTGACAGGTGAGGTGTGAGTGGCGGCCACTTGTAATTAGCGGAGATTGAGGCCTGGTGGATAACGGGAAGAGAGGGTATTTTCAAGAGCAAGTTCCCATCTCTGGAGTTTGGATAGGTTGGTGTTAGTGGGAAGTATCCAGATAAGCCGGATGGTGTAACACTGTGCCAAGATGTGCAGGCCGTGCACCAAGGCATGTTTAGCCACAGGGTGATCCTCATTACCAACAAACACTGTCTGCCTGTGTCCATTCATGCGAATGGACAGTTTGTTGCTGGTCATTCCCACATAGAATGCGTCACAGTGTAGGCAGGTCAGTTGGTAAATCACGTGGGTGGTTTCACACGTGGCTCTGCCTTTGATCGTGTACACCTTCCAGGTTACGGGACTGGAGTAGGTGGTGGTGGGAGGATGCATGGGACAGGTTTTACACCAGGGGCGGTTACGAGGGTAGGAGCCAGAGGGTAGAGAAGAAGGTTTAGGGATTTCATAGGGATGAACTAAGAGGTCACGAAGGTTAGGTGGACGGCGGAAAGACACTCTTGGTGGAGTGGGGAGGATTTCATGAAGGATGGATCTCATTTCAGGGCAGGATTTGAGGAAGTCGTATCCCTGCTGGAGAGCCACATTCAGAGTCTGATCCAGTCCCGGAAAGTATCCTGTCACAAGTGGGGCACTTTTGTGGTTCTTCTGTGGGAGTTTCTGGGTTTGAGAGGATGAGGAAGTGGCTCTGGTTATTTGCTTCTTTACCAGGTTGGGAGGGTAGTTGCGGGATGCGAAAGCTGTTGTCAGGTTGTTGGTGTAATGGTTCAGGGATTCCAGACTGGAGCAGATTCGTTTGCCACGAAGACCTAGGCTGTAGGGAAGGGACCGTTTGATGTGGAATGTGTGGCAGCTGTCATAATTGAGGTACTGTTGCTTGTTGGTGGGTTTGATGTGGACGGACATGTGAAGCTGGCCATTGGGCAGGTGGAGGTCAACGTCAAGGAAAGTGGCATGGGATTTGGAGTAGGACCAGGTGAATCTGATGGAACCAAAGGAGTTGAGGTTGGAGAGGAAATTCTGGAGTTCTTCTTCACTGTGAGTACAGATCATGCAGATGTCATCAATAAATCTGTACCAAACTTTGGGTTGGCAGGCCTGGGTAACCAAGAAGGCTTCCTCTAAGCGACCCATGAATAAGTTGGCGTATGAGGGGGCCATCCTGGTACCCATGGCTGTTCCCTTTAATTGTTGGTATGTCTGGCCTTCAAAAGTGAAGAAGTTGTGGGTCAGGATGAAGCTGGCTAAGGTAATGAGGAAAGAGGTTTTAGGTAGGGTGGCAGGTGATAGGCGTGAAAGGAAGTGCTCCATCGCAGCGAGGCCCTGGATGTGCGGGATATTTGTGTATAAGGAAGTGGCATCAATGGTTACAAGGATGGTTTCCGGGGGTAACAGATTGGGTAAGGATTCCAATCATTTGAGAAAGTGGGTGGTGTCTTTGATGAAGGATGGGAGACTGCATGTAATGGGTTGAAGGTGTTGATCTACGTAGGCAGAGATACGTTCTGTGGGGGCTTGGTAACCAGCTACAATGGTGCGGCCGGGATGATTGGGTTCGTGAATTTTAGGAAGAAGGTAGAAGGTAGGGGTGCGGGGTGTCGGTGGGGTCAGGAGGTTGATGGAGTCAGGTGAAAGGTTTTGTAGGGGGCTTAAGGTTCTGAGGATTCCTTGAAGCTCCACCTGGACATCAGGAATGGGATTACCTTGGCAAACTTTGTATGTGGTGTTGTCTGAAAGCTGATGCAGTCCCTCAGCCACATACTCTCGACGATCAAGTACCACGGTCGTGGAACTCTTGTCCGCCGGAAGAATGACGATGGATCGGTCAGCCTTCAGATCACGGATAGCCTGGACTACAGCAGTGGTGATGTTTGGAGTACGATTAAGGTTTTTTAAGAAGGAAGGCTGGAAGTGAAAAATTCCTGGAAGGTTTGGAGAGGGTGATTTTGAGGAAGAGGAGGTGGGTCCCGCTGTGACGGAGGATGGAACTGTTCCAGGCAGGGTTCAATTTGGATAGTGTCTTGGGGAGTTGGATCATTAGGAGTTGGATTAGGATCTTTTTCTTCGTGGCAAAGTGATTCTTCCAGCAGAGAGTACGAGTGTAGGACGGTAAATCTTTGACGAGGGCTGTTTGGTTGAATCTGGGAGTGGGGCTGAAGGTGAGGCCTTTGGGTAGGACAGAGGTTTCGGATTGGGAGAGAGGTTTGGAGGAAAGGTTAACTATTGAATTAGGGTGTTGTGGTTCCAGATTGTGTTGATTGGAATTTTGAGGTTTTGGAGGGAGTGGAGCTGGAAATGGGAGATTGAGTAGATGGGAGAGACTGGGTTTGTGTGCAATGAGAGGAGGTTGAGGTTTGCTGGAAAGGTTGTGAAGGGTTCGTGAGTTGCCTTTCCGGAGGTGGGAAACCAGGAGATTGGATAGTTTTTTGAGGTGAAGGGTGGCATGCTGTTCTAATTTGCGGTTGGCCTGTAGGAGTATGCTTTGAACAGCCGGTGTGGATGCAGGAGAGGAAAGATTGAGGACTTTTATTAAGGATAGGAGTTGACGGGTGTGTTCATTGGCTGAGTTGATGTGTAGGTGAAGGATTAGGTGGGTGAGGGCAATGGACTGTTCAGTTTGGAACTGGTATAGTGACAGATGGAAAGAAGGGTTGCAGCCAGAGATGGGAACTTTAAGTGTGAGGCCTTTGGGGGTAATGCCAAATGTCAGACAAGCCTGAGAAAATAAAATATGGGAGCGTAATCTGGCTAGGGCGAAGGCATGTTTGCGGAGAGAATGTAAATAAAACTTGCTCTTCAATATATCCTGTCTTCCCGTTACCCACCAGGCCTCAATCTCCGCTAATTTCAAGTTGCCACCACTCATACCTCACCTGTCACTCAACAACATCTTTGCCTCTGCACTTCCGCCTCGACTGACATCTCTGCCCAAACTCTTTGCCTTTTAATATGTCTGCTTGTGTCTGTATATGTGTGGATGGATATGTGCGTGTGTGCGAGTGTATACCCATCCTTTTTCCCCCTAAGGTAAGTCTTTCTGCTCCCGGGATTGGAATGACTCCTTACCCTCACCTTTAAAACCCACATTCTTTCGTCTTTCCCTCTCCTTCCCTCATTCCTGACGAAGCAACCGTTGGTTGCGAAAGCTAGAATTTTGTGTGTATGTATGTGTTTGTTTGTGTTTCTATCGACCTGTCAGCGCTTTTGTATGGTAAGTCACATCATCTTTGTTTTTAAATATATTTTTCCCGTGTGGAATGTTTCCCTTTATTATATATTTATATATATATATATATATATATATATATATATATATATATATATTCATCAAATACTATTGTTCCTAAAAGACTGAAAGAATGTTGTCACAAGCAATTATCTCTACGTAATGATGTCTTACAATTTTAAGAGTTAAACAATGCCATGGCAAAAGACGTAAACTGAAAGGGTAGAAAATCTCAAGTATTACCAACATTATGAGAAAAAAACGTAATAAGCTTCCATATCTTCTTTGTTATTCTTCACTGATGCAAATTTCAAAATCCTTTTATCAGTTTCTTCCGTCATCTGAACGCCGTCCCTTTGCAGCATTCCTCAAAATACATCTTTCACTTTAACTTTCCTTGGAAATACATATCCCTTAAACATGCAGAATCATTTCAGTACATAGCAAAGCACTATCAACAAAATTCCATATTCTCTACAATGCATTGCAATTCATGTGGTTGAAAGTACAAGAGTAAAAATTATTGCAATGGACAATTCCTAAGAAAAAAAATAAAAATTAGACAGTCGTTTGCAAGAGTGCAGGTACATACAAATAAACGAAAATATAAAATATTACAAAATTATTATTGCTGCACATCTCTTCCAAGTTTCATTTTAACTACCCACCTTCAATTTTTATGATACACACCATCACAGTAATCACAGCTTTCCTATATGGCTGCTTATTGCTTTACTAATCCCATTCATTCCCCTTGACTACATAATGGCGAGATCAGTAACACTTTCTGCCTAGGATATTCTCTACTTTTCTCCCCATGTTATCTTCATGTTCTCTCTTTCTGTTTATCTAAGAATCTTGTTTTCTCCATTTCACGCCTTGCTATATGCATTTCATTGTTAACTATTTTTCTCACCTATTCCTTCTCCATTTCACTAATTCTCTAATACTTTTTCATACCATTGTTCATCAAAACTCATTACTTTATCCAATAATCAGCACTCACTCTCAAATACACACATCAGCAAAACAGTCTCACATCTCAGTTACTCTCCTCCCCATTCGTATTATACTCCATTAAGTCCATCCTATCTTCAATCATTACTTCCGTACAGCCACAAAATACTCAAAATTCTTTCTTATTAATGTTCAACTTACACAGCACATCACTAATTCAGATAAAACATGACTACACAACTATACCATTTTTGAATTTTATCCAAAGTCCCAGATTTCATACATGGAGCTTTCCTCAAATAATTATCTTATTCTTGTCGATTCCCAAAAAACTCATCTGTCACTATCTTATTTTGTCACCATTTAGCAGGAGGTGTATGCTACTTTTATACAATACAGTCATATTGGGCTATAGCTACTCTATCTTTTCTCTGGATAGTTCAATAGCCAAAGAGAAGTTTTTGACAGATACAAAGGATTGTATGATAGTAGGAAGCAGTGCAGAAAACTAATGGTAGAAACAGCGTTGCAACAGCTCCGGAGTTATGCACAATACTGCACATGTCCATTGAAGAGCAATGAACACCTGAGCCCTAAATTTTCTTTTTTTTGTGAAGACCTCGAAAAGTTTTAGCTTTAAATTGTTTGAAACTGGAACTGTCATTCTTTGGTATGCACAAATACTCTTCATTGTGTTGCTTCAACTGTACACTAATTCAGCTGCAAGAGGAATTTGGTTTCTGAGAATGTTAGGATACATGCCACAAATTTCTGTAGTCATTTGCATTTACCATATTTGAGGATTATGCTCATACATAAGAAAACCTTCTGTGATCTGAGAAAGGCTTTTGATTATGCTGACCACCATGCTTTGGTCTCCAAACTAGAATACTGTAGAATCTGCAGCAAAAGTTACAACTAAATCATATCTCAATAAAAGTAAGTAGGTGGTGAGTTCAGGAGATCACTTATCAGATACACTTGGTGTTCATCATGGAGTGCTGCATGATTCAAAATTAGGGCCTCTCCTATTCCTGGTCGAAATAAATAACTTATGTGATAATACAAATGTAAAGACATATATTATGCAGATTTTTTGTCTGTAAACTATGTATTTAAAGAACTTGTCAAAATATAAACTTGGTGAAAGAAAATGCAGCAACCTGGTTTAGTGCAAACAGTTTACTATTAAATGTGAGTAAGACACAGAATATGTGGTTCAGTCTACCAAAGACAGTGAAAATAGAAAAACAAAATGTTAAATTTTTAGGCATTATACTTGACAGCTGGCTGACATGGAACACCTATGTAGAACAGGTATCAAGTGTAGTATACTTACTGAAGAGACTGATGTCATGTGTCCCTCTGAATACGCAAGGACAACGTATTTTGCATTCTTCCAATCTGTTTTAAATTAGGGATTACTACTCTGGGAAAACAGCAAAGAAATAATGAAATTCTTGTAATTCAGGAGAAAACTGACTTTAGTGTAAAATTCCTCGGTTTAACAATTTAAAGAAATCTAAAATAGGACACACATATTGAAAACCTAGGATGTATTTGTATTAAAATATATTTGTAATTAATATGGTTAACAAGTTCTGCAAATACGCTGTTGGTCTAAAGACTGTGTACTATGCTGTATTTTCCTCTCACCTGAATCACAGACTAGACATTTTGGGAATAACAACCAAGCCAAATCTTAATAGGCTACTGCGACTTCAAAAAAGGGATATAAAATTCATGTGTGGAGAAAAATGTAAAGAATCATTCCTGGGCTTGTTTCCAAAAGCTAGGGTGCTAACTGTAATAATCATATCCATCTCAAAGCAATATTACTTGTTAAGGGACTACAGCCCAACATTTGCTTTGATTTGTAGCAGTACAATACAAGAAATGAAGAAAAGTTTTACATCAGCAGCCTAGAACTCTATCAAAAGGGTCCACAATATGCAGGTTTACTGTTAGCCAATGCACTGCCCAATAAAGTTGTGACCCTACCCACAATGAAGCTTAACTTACAGCAAAAGAAATTCCTGCTACAAATCCTTTTTCACATTAGAACAATATTATACTTAGATGCAGAATAAGAAGTGCTTCGCAAAGTATGAAAATTGTGTTAAGCTAACAATTTTATTTGTAACTAAACCATTTTGTTAATCAATTTCATATTCAGAAGAATGTATTATTGTGCTATGTATCTAAAATTGTAACCTGTTTTTATACATACGCAATGAAACATTCGATTTTGAATAAAGCATTGTATCATTATCATTATGGCAGAATAATATCATTATCATTATGGCAGAAATGTTTTATTGTGGCACCATACACAATCATTAACCTGGCTCCAGGGAGGTAGGGTCCCCTTCCCTATTCCTCCACTGGACTAATTCCTGTCTGGCACATCCACGTCGCGGGGGTGGGCATTCTACACTTCAGTAGGCCAGAGTGATAAGATGGCTAAGTTCAGGCAGGGACCCAATCCCGTGGGATATAACACGGAACCCATGCCCAGGGTTACAGGAAGACCCTGATGGCAGCAATGGTGGAAAAGAAAGACTTCAGAATGGGGTAGATGGCAGATGAGGCGACCCTCCTTTCTAGGGATTAAATGAGAAGGGAACCACTGCCTTGTGGTGGAGGAGAAACTCGAAAGGCTGAGGGAGACAACCCAACAGAAAATCTTTTCTTGTTTTAGGCCTAGCAAGCCAGTAGGAAAGACTTCATATATTGCTTTCAAAACACAGACGAGCCTCGGAACGAACTACTCAGTATTTAACTCCACTGCTTCTTCATGTACTGTGTGCGAATGATGGGAGATCTGATGATATTCATCAGTACAAGAAGATGCAACCAAATGGACTAAAAATAACCTAAATATTGATACACTTAATATATTAATACTCAATGGAAAAATGGAAGAAATTACAGATGCACTAACAGAGAGAAAGTTAGATATTTTGGGATTAAGCGAAACGAGGTGAAAGGGAAAATGTGAGAAAAATTTGAGAGGAGGAGGGAAGCTACCGTGGATGACCGTGCAGCTTTGCTAGAAATGAAATGATAATTAAATGGACACCCTAGTTTCAAACAGGCGTTGATGTACTTCATTGGGGACATGTTGAAAATGTGTGCCCCGACCGAGACTCGAACCCAGGATCTCCTGCTTGGATGGCAGACGCTCTATCCATCTGAGCCACCGCGGGCACAGAAGATATTGCGTCTGCAGGGACGTATCCCTTGCACGCTCTTTCGGGAACAGATACTACCGTCAGTATAGTTAAAATATGGCTTCCCGGCCATTGACCTTCTTGTGCGAACGCACACGCTGTGCCCGAACTCGTACGGGACTTGGAAGATTAATCTGCCACGAGTAATGAGTATGATGGGCAAACATCTATTAGGCGCACTACGAATGTAGTGGTGTGGGCATGTTGGGAATGTGGATTTCTCGGGGAGTGTGCAAGGGATACGTCTCTGTAGACGCATTATCTTCTGGGCCCGCGGTGGCTCAAATGGATAGAGCGTCTGCCATGTAAGCAGGAGTTCCCGGGTTCGAGTCCCGGTCGGGGCACAAATTTTCAACATGTCCCCAATGAAGTACATCAACGCCTATTTGCAGCTAGGGTGTCCATTTAATTATCATTTCATTTCTAGCAAAGCTGCATGGTCATCCACGGTAACTGTTCTTTCGGGAACAGATACTACTGTAATATATAGTTAAAATATGGCTTCCCGGCCATTGACCTTCTTGCGCGTACGCACACGCTATGCCCGAACTCGTACGGGACGTGGAAGATTAATCTGCCACAAGAAATTAGTATGATGGGCAAACATCTATTTGGCGCACTACGAATGTAGTGGTGTGGACATGTTGGGAATGTGGATCTCTCGGGGAGTGTGCAAGGGATAGGTCCTTGCAGACGCACTACCTTCTGTGCCCACGGTGGCTCAGATGGATAGAGCGTCTGCCATGTAAGCAGGAGATCCCAGGTTCGAGTCCCGGTCGGGGCACACATTTTCAACATGTCCCCAATGAAGTACATCATCTGTTGTTTGCAGCTCGGTTGCCCATTTAATTATTATTTTATTTCTAGCAAAGCTGCATGATTATCCAGTTTGGATGGAAGAACCAATAGTGTAATTGATTATACTCTAGTAGATAGTGAATGGGGAGAGAAAGTAACAAATGTGAAGGTAATTCCAAGACTGAGCGCAGATGGAGATATCGATTACTGGTGGTACAATGCAAAATGAATCAGTGTATGAAAAATAGAAAACAGAAGAAAGTTATGAGGATACGGGATTGGAAACTGAAGGAGAGTTAAAGTGCTGATAAGTATAGAGAATTAATCACCCAAAAATTTCCAAAAGAAGTTTTCTGTGATGTATAAAAAGAATGGAGTTCATTCAAAGACACGAAGCAGAGCAAAACGTATGTGGTAGAACATCTGGAAAGTAAAAAGTAAGACAGACAAGTTGGTGGGATGATATCAGAATCCAAGCAGTTAGAAGGAAAAATGTAGCATGGAGAGAGTGGTGGAAAACTAAAAATGATGAGGACCACAAAGGATGTATATAGGAAAAGAAGAAGTGCAAAGAAATAGTGGAAACAGCGAAGAAAAAAGCATGGGGAGAGTTTACAAAAAAACTTGAAGAAGATGTGAGGAGCAATAAGAAAATGTTCTACAAAATGATGAAAAATAAAAGGAAGGCTTCTGAAGTACCAGTAAAGATGGAAACGGAGGATGGTACTGTGATTGAAGATCCAAGTAATATAAAAGATCTCTGGAAAGAACATTTTAAGAAACTGTTAAACGCTGAGGAGCAGGTACACGAGGAAACAACAAATAATGCAGAAACTGAGAGGAGCTGGGAAGCAGAATTAGGATAAATTATACAGGAATAAATGTAAATAGCTGTGAAGAAGATGAATGGGGGGAAAGCCCCAGGATCTGATGAAGTATGAGTGGACATGATAAGAGTAGCAGGTCCAGTGGGAATGCAGTGACTGTGTAGAGTACTATCAAGTCTGTGGAGAAATAGTACAATACCAAACGATTGGAAAAGAGGAGACATTGTTCCCACCTTCAAAACACACAATAAAAGACTCTGTAAAAACTACAGAGGAATAACCCTTATGAGTCATACAGCCCAGATTTTTGAAAGAATTTTACTGAATCGAATAAGTCAAAAGATAGAAAAGGTGATGAGTGAAGAACAACATGAGTTTAGGAATGGAAGAAGCACAATCGATATTTTCTATCCGCCAACTGATGGAAAAGAGTTGGGCGTATAACAAAAGGGTGATAATGGTTTTTATAGACATATAAAAGGCATATGACTCAGTTAACAAGGAAGACTCTGGGAAGAAAAGAAGAAAGGGATATAGAAGATGGATACATTAATTAATAAAGACAATGTACTAAGGACACAATTGTAGAATTAGAACATCACTGGGGAACTCTGAGTACTTCAAAATAAGACAAGGACTTAAACTAGAAAGTATTCTATCTCCTGCACTTTGTAATGTTGTGAAGGAGGGAATGAATAGGCCAGTTAAAGATATAGTAAAAATAAAAGACAAAAAGTTGATTTGTGCAGGTGATATGTAATATGAGGCGATAAAGAGGTAGATGCACAGTAACAACTTGATGCGTGGAAGGAAATAATGAAAAGGTATGGATTAAAAATAAATAAAAATAAGAGTGAAGTAATGGTATTTTGAATATACAAAGTGATCAACGGAAATATTACTTTGAATGGAGAATCCCTCGAACTGGTAGACAGTTTCACTTATTTAGGGAGTGAAATATGTAGCGATGGGAGAATAACCAAGAAAATTAATAGGAGGTTACAGAAGGGAGGCAATTTCTACCAAACAATAAAACACCTGATTTGGAATTAGAAAGTTTCAGAAAAAGCAAAACTCCTTATGTATAAGAGATATTACTTCCCTATTGTCACGTTTGGAGGAGAAACATGGACGATGACAGAAAGGGACTGGAGCAGACTGCAAGTAGGGGAAATGAAATTTCTCAGAACAGTTAAGGGAAGAACAAGAACGCACAAAGGAAGGAACATAGATGTCAGAAAGAACTTTAAACAAGAAAGTATGAGAGAAGAAATTGAAAAAAAAGAGATTAAGATGGTATAGGCATGTTAAGAGGGCGTGTAGGCAGAGACTCCCCAAAATTATGGGAGAACTAAAGATGGATTGAAAAAGACCTAGAGGGCGCCCAAGAACACGGTGGAGAACGGGAGTGAGAATATCTGTGGAAAGGAGAGGTGTGACCTGGCAGCAAGTGGAGGAAGAAAAGTGGTGGGAGGTCTGAGCCAATGGAGAAGACTCGTCAGCTCCCAGACATGGCAGTAGCTGGTGGTGGATCCGGATATAGATAGATTATGGTAGAACTCAATGCAAGCTTTAGTTCGTTAAGTGTAAGGTTTTAGCTGTAATTAATTGAGATTTTCAAGAAAGTGTTAGTTACATACTCACTGAGCTACCAAATTTAACTGTAACAAATCGAAGACCTGATTACAATAGAAGAATGAATACATCTATCTTCTTGCTACAAAATAGACTAGCAAAATCTAACCGTTGTTATATTTACGTGACGATCAGAATATTCAGGGTGTACGTAAAATCTAGGAACACTTTCAATTATTTATTGCACAAGAACTTAACAGTGTACAGATGTCATATGTATTGCATTTTGAAGAGAAATTCTGAAAGTTTTTTTTTTTTTTTTTACAACCATTCGAAAGCGAACCATGAGTGACCCGGCAGATGTCAATACGGTAATCAAATTCTTGCCATACCCGTCCCAACACGGCATTGTCGACTGTGGCTGTCGCTTCCCATATTCTCTCCCGGAGCTCTGCTACATCACGTAATAAAAGCGGTATATACATGAGATCTTTAATGGGTACGGACAGAAAAATTTCACACGGAGTGAGATCTAGTGAGCGGGGAGGCTGTTTCATGAAACAGCTCTCTCCGCATCTGAACCGCCATGTTTGCGACTAGCGCTGATTATCTGTAAATTGCCAAACTACGCTGTGGTGGTATACATGAAAAAAAAACTTTCAGGGTTTCTCTTCAAAATGACGTGTATATATATATATATATATATATATATATATATATATATATATATATATATATATATTACATCTGTACAATGTTTTGTTCTTGTGCAATAAATAATAGGAAGTTTTCCAGGACTTTATGTACACCCTGTATAACAAACTGTGTAAACATGTCACAAGCATACGTACTAATCAAATCATTTAAGGAAAAACTCCACAGCTCCTTGCTGGCAAACCCAGTTGATTCCTTAGAAAACTTTTAGAAATGCCAGTTACAACAATGTAGAGAAATGTCAATACCTGTTTCGTAATATTAATACGAAAATGTACTGAAGAAGTCTAATGCATGTACAGATCCTAAATAACTAATAAAGAATACGAATCTACACGAGAATACCCACATCATTAGTATCATTATCTCTGCTACTTTTTTTAGATTTGTGTCAGATGATGACGTAGCATATTTACTTCTCGTTTCTGCTGCTTCTATAAATTGTTTCAAAGGTTTAACTCTTCCCTTTTCTGGAAAATGAGTCAGTAAAATGTCGTCCGAATGCTTGTCTATACTATTCGGCACATTTATCATTTGCTTAGTAATTTGGCCAGCTTTCTCAGAAATGATATCTCATATCCTTTTTCTATTTCCAATTGTAATTTCAGTGCCCCCACCGATTCACCTGCTTCGAAAACAGTAACATCATGCTGCTCATTACTTTCATTTACTGGAATGAGAACATCACTCCGTAATACACTATCCATTTTCTTTAACAATTCGTCTTTGTTCTGACATTGACTATTATCTTCTTATCTAAACTATTTATCGTCCATGTTTCACTTCTATACATGGCTACACTCCATACAAATACTTTCAGAAACGACTTTCTGACACTTAAATCTATACTAGATGTAAGACGTCAGCCGGCATGTGGACAAAAGAGAAGACTGTGTATGAAAAGGAGACCATAGTGAGTATTCACAAACTTCAGCAAAAGTTTTTCTCTCTCCAGTTTGATGATGATTCGATGTTTACAGTCATGTAGGAAATAGGAGAAATCAACACAAAACTGAAGAAAGAGGGCGAAACATTTTCAGATAAAATGATGATAACGAAAGTGTTAATGTCATTGCCAGGAATTGCATTGTAGAAAATCAGGGGCATACTCACCTACTCCACGTCAATAAGTCGGCTACCGCCGAACACTGAATTTCCGCCAATCATTTGATGAAATACAGTGAACCAAAAACTGTGGTATATAGTCCAAGTTTTGAAGTTCCATCATCAATGAAGTAATGAAAATATGACTGAGTCCCTTAGCAGTCTCCTTGGAATTTTGTCACAGAATAACTTAGCGCCGGCGTCGTTTTGAGATTTTTACGTACGAAGTCAATCGATGGAGGACACGTGGCCCAGCCCACAGACTTGCAACAGAAGAGCATGCGCTCAAGCAGCGGAAGCGCGTCATCTGGGTGCACCACGCATGCGCCGGCGCGGTCTTAAATATGGGAGCTTAGTGCATTTTTGTGAATATCCACTTGAAAATGGACGGAAGTCTCTGCGCCGAAATATTGTGGTAGAAAGTGTCAGACATCAGGATGTTCGCCCGAAATTGTGTGAAACAATCTGTACAACGGGAATATTTGAAATTGAACGTACTAAACGTTGTCGTAGCCTTTTTCTGATGATGCTTTCATATTCCATTGCACAGTAAAAGTGATACTGGGTTATCACTGCTCTTGCTTTAGTATCCCTAACCTTACTCTCATGATACCTACGGGAGTTTCACAATGTTTCGAGCGTAAATTTAGAATCTGACCTGATCACAGGTCCTCAATATACACTCAACAGAGTTTCACGAAAGGGCGGATAGTATGCCTTTACGGAAATAGAATAGGTGTTGCGTCATTATATTAGTCGCATTTGTGATGTAATATAGACGATTACCAGGTCTTGCTGTATGGCCTATCTTGAGGTGTTTTCAGCTTAGCTGGAATGTAACTCGTCAACTTTATCTCAGCATATATTTACCTCAACACTAATATACGGTATTTTTATCTACTTCTACAATGTGCCAATTTATTTCTAATATTAGCATTAGTATTAACAAGCTTCAGAAGCTAAAATAGCTCTCCACAGTTGATTTCGCATTGTTTTGTAGTTCTGTCTTGACATTTAATTTCCTAGTTCCTCATACGCCGGATTTTCACATCTTCACTGATGCTGTCAAAGAAATGTACTTAACGTCTTCGTCCTTGAAGATTTTTGTACACACTTGGTGGTTTTCCGTTCCTTCCGAAGGATGAAGTGCGGCTCCATGCCACAAAAGTTTCCCCGTTTTTCTTATGTCTAGTTACCCATGTAAATCATAAACATATTTGTTAGTTTCCTTAGTTCAGCTGTGATTTTACCTTGAGTTTCTCCACACCGTTATCAAAATTTTCCTTTCAAATATTTTTAGTTTTTTCAGTCCGGAACTGCTCTGCTGCTACGGTCGCAGGTTCGAATCCTGTCTCGGGCATGGCTGTGTGTGATGTCCTTAGGTTAGTTAGGTTTAAGTAGTTCTAAGTCTAGGGGACTGATGACCTCAGATGTTAAGTCTCATAGCGCTTAGAGCCATTTGAACCTTAAAACTGTAAATCGAGTCATAATTCTTACTTGGCTTTTATCGGAATTGCGAAAGAGTAACTATGGAAACACAAGAGAACTATAAATTCTGGGGTGGGCAGCGAGTTCCAATCGCTATTATCTAGGCAAGTGTGAAATATGGCTTGGAGCCATTTGAACCATCTGACATTTTTAGTTTATGTGTCTTAAATTTCTTAATATGTAAGTCTCACAAGCGTATGTTATAACTGGTATGAAACGGGTTTTACGTACTGCAAATTTAAGAGAAAATTTTGATTTTTGTTGTGTCCTCCATTGTGAAAAGTTTACTTCATGTATTCCACTATTTTACTGCTTCTTTGACGTTGTCTTTGTTACTAAAATTGCCCATAGGTTAATAGCACTGATTTTCTTCAACAACATTTTGTATAAGAATTTTTAAGGTGTCGGTTGCATTTGTTTTGGTTTAACCTGTACTAATTTCCCAAATTTCTTGTGAAGTTTTTGCGCTCCCACTAGGCACCACTTCGGGTGATGACTTGGGAAGTGTGGAGTGGACAACAAACCAGCCGATGTTGCCTTACAGTAATGAGTTGGCTCTCCAAAGGCAACAGGAAAAATTACCTGGTTTTCATAGTTGGCAGTCGCGCATGGGATAACGATCTTATAAGAAGATCCCATTATGGTGAAACTCAATAGCTGAAGTTATTTAATAGGTTTAAAATGAGCCACGTGGGAAATATAAATGTAAAAAGGGTATAATTTCTGAAAGAAAATCAGAAGCGTCAAGTTCAGATTCGGAATAAAACAAAATACCGTAAATCAAAGAACTGTGTGACCGATATGTCGTCGGAGATTTTCGCAGTGGCAAACTTTTATAAAAATGCCTGAGTATTCTAGCTACGCCGTGTCTGAGTTAAAAACAGAGCCATCAGAGATATTCAGTAACTTCTATGTCAGGATCTGACATACGGCCAGGAGGGATATGCGTCTCTTACGTAGTAGCTGTCTGGCTTAGTATCGGTGGAACATGTCGCCTGTGGCTGGATTTTCCTGAGCACTGACAGGAAGTGCATAGTGATGTGAGTACAACTCCCACATTCTGATACAATTGTTCTGTGTAGCTGTGAAAGCAGTACCGCCTGAACATTCTCGCGGATCAAGACTGCGGAACATTGCTGCAGACACGTTTCCAGAAGCACCAGGGAGACGAGCCTTGCCCTACAGATTTTCCCTTCTCCTGCTTCCTCTATAACCACGGAAGTTATTCCCCGGTATCTTTACAGATCTCCTGTCATCCTGTGTCTTGTCTTAGAGAATATTTCCCACTTATTCTGTTTCCTGGCTGCTTCTATGGATTTCCTACAAATTTTTCGTCTGTCCACCTAACTTTTAGACATTCTTCTGCAACACCACATCTCAAACGCTTTATTGTATCCTTTTCAAAATTTTGCACATTCCGCTATTCACTTGCATGCAATGCTCTTTAATCGCCTAAATTCTCAGAAAATTACTTCACAATTTGAAGTTTATTTTAAAGTAGGATATTCTCTTTTACTGTGGTAGTCAGCTTCTTATATCCTCCTTGCTACAAACCATTAAGCAATGGTTTGCTTCCCAAGTACACGAGTATCTTCATCTCGTCTACTGTGTAGCCCACAATGTTGATGTTCAGTCTATCGCTGGACTTATTATTATCATATGTCTTCGTTTTATTCTCTATCAATATTCTGTGGTCATTAAACAGTTCATTTTATTCCTCATGATCTGTAATTCTATCTCATTTTCGCTATAGAAATGCATGTCTTCTTCGACTATTGTTACCGATGTAGTTTCACTTGGAATTTAAATGCCACTTCTGAAAAATTCTTTTATTTTTTTTCGTAATAGCCTTTCCGATGTACAAGTTGAACGTAAGGGCAGTAATACTACCTCCTTACGGCATTTTTAATCCGAACACTCCTTAACTTCGAATCATACGGTCCCCCATAAAAACTAATATTTAATTCTTATTGTCCTGCATTGGGTTTTAGGCATTTGGTATGCTACCCATATTTACCTGCAGCATATACATAATATGCTTCATTTTTTAATGATTTTAAACATCTTGCACCTTTCGTACATCGTCAACAAATCCGTTGGAAGTGTCTTGATATTTCTTACGTTTTGACTTTCATGTGAATAACGGTGTCATTGTTGCATCTCTGGTGGCTTTATCCTTACTACTAATGCCAGTCTCATATTCATATAGAAGATCCTCAATTTTATTTTCCTTTTTTCCAAATGTTACTCTTGTCAGCACTTGCATGCATCAGTTATTAAGATGAATGAGCTCTATTCCTCACATTTATTTGGTTGTGCTGTACGTAGGATTGTGTGAATGATATTCTTCCGAAAGTGTGATGCTGTCTTTCCAGTTTCACAGCTTCTACACGCAAAAGTGAAACTGGTTAGGAAGTATACATGTTGGATTTACCCGTGTTCCAATACTTTCAGAGGATTTTGGTTTCAATTTCGTTAAGGAGCGTAGCTGTCGCTACTATTAGGATGAGGTTTCGGTGTAAGCTAGGGCGATGTCATTAACACCAAGGATTTGAACTTGCCACTGTTCGTCTAGCTTCCCAGCTCTCCCGAAGGACGGCCCACCCTTTGTCCGCAACGGCCTTTTGTCTACAACCGGCTGGTTTTGACGTGTAGCGGCATCTCGTCTAGTGAACCTCCCAACGCAGAATCAGCAGTCCTCCACTATCGGCATTTGTTTAATGCATATGCCACGAGCGGCTGCGGCTGAAGCCACTCTCGTCGCTTTCATGAAAAGCGGATAGCGGCCTTATTAAGCGACGCAAATGGCATTGCCTCGCAATAAATCCGATGCAATATAGCCGCTCCCTGATGTCGACTGTTCGATTTTAACGTAGGCAGTCAGAGGCACACCCTACCTTTAAATTAAATCTCCATACTGTAGTTGCCAAATTTCGTTTCTGTGGCAGAGAGAGGACAAGCGGGTGATATTTCTCACTTCACTGAATTGACCTGCAACTGCCACCATTGGAATTTCCATTTCTTCTCTTCCAATATTCACGACAGTAACGTACTAGTACCACATTACGGGAGATTTAGGTTATTATTATAGAAATATACACAGCTGCTTTTATGTTACCCGGTAAGAAGATGTTTGTAAATAACGAAATACATTAGTCAAAATTAATAGCAAATCAGTTAATACTGATGTGAACGCTATGCTGGTATCAGTTTGGAATATAATCACTAAAAGTTACTAAAAGCTGTGCAACAAATGTGTTATGTTCACTTACACTATGTGATGAAAAGTATCCGGTCACCAAAACATACGTTTCTCATAGTGGGTACTACTGCTAGGTACTCCATATCAGGGTCCTCAGTAGTCATTAGACATCGTGAGAGAGCAGTATGGGGTGCTCCGCGGAACTCACAGACTTCGAACGTGGTCAGGATACTGGGTGTCACTTGTGTCACACGTCTGTGGGCGAGATTTCCACACTCCAAACAGCCCTACGTCCATTGTTTCCGATGCGATAGTGAAGTGGAAACGTTAAGGGATACGTACAGCACAAAATCGTACAGGCCGACCTCGTCTGTTTACTGACAGACACCGATAGCGGTTGAAGAGGGCCGTAATGAGTAATAGGCAGACATCTACGCAGACCATCACACAGGAATTCCCAACTGCATCAGGATCCATTGCAAGTAC
The DNA here is from genome assembly GCF_021461385.2 of Schistocerca piceifrons. NCBI lineage: Eukaryota > Metazoa > Arthropoda > Insecta > Orthoptera > Acrididae > Schistocerca > Schistocerca piceifrons. The sequence goes on from NC_060139.1 coordinate 1,073,669,539, forward strand.
TATGACAGGCGGGAGGTGAGAAAACTTGGATTTCATGGTCGAGCGGCTGCTCATAAGCCACACACAACGCCGGTAAATGCCAAATCACGCCCCGCTTGGTGTAAGGAGCGTAAACATTGGACGATTGAACAGTGAAGAAACGTTGTGCGGAGTGGCGAATCACGGTACACAGTGTGGCGATCCGATGGCAGGGTGTGGGTATGGCGAATGACCAGTGAACGTCATCTGCCAGGGCGTGTAGTGCCAACAGTAAAATTCGGAGGCGGTGGTGTTATGGTGTGGTCCTGTTTTTCATGGAGGGGGCTTGCACCCCTTTTGGTTTTGCGTGGCACTATCACAGCACAGGGCTAGCACCTTCTCGCTTCCCACTGTTTAACAGCAATTCGGGGATGGCGACTGCATCTTTCAACACGATCGAGCACCTATGCATAATGTACGGATTGTGGCGGAGTGGTTATACGACAATAACATCTCTGTAATGGACTGGTCTGCACAGTGTCCTGACCTGAATCATATAGATCACCTTTGGGA